>NC_091193.1:877643-1177643 GCF_040958095.1 Procambarus clarkii | reverse complement strand
ATTAATTCATTAAATATACGATAAAAATGATGAAAACACGTAATTGATTAGATAATAAACTTAAATACTTCACCTTTATTCATCTATTTGTTTCTCGTTGAAATACGGAGTAAGATATTGAAAAGGGGAGAAGTTCGGTGTTTATTGCATATATCGACGTTTTAGCCGGAATAGAGAGGTTTTACGTGTACATCTTCCATCGGTAATATAAACGGAAAATCAGGAACATTTTAGTTAATTCTAATGAAAACACATTGATTTTTATCATTTGTATTGGAAACAACATTGTCATATGTCTTTTCTTGGATCTAAATTATACGAAACCTCGCTTTATGATTCGAAGTTAAAATCCACATATTTGGAATAATAGTGACTCTTCACGTTTTAAATGAAGTTTGATATTACGTAAATATATTCATTTTACCAATATTTCGATAGTATTTCATGTAGTATCACGAAATGTGATTTGGCCTTCATATCTCAGATTTTCGCATAATATTGCATTTTAAGCAAGTTTTCTTGCATTTTGTTTCATATTAAACATCATCGAATTTAGCAATATTTTGACGTTCATCATCCCCCTTTCCTTTATGTTATTTAAACTAAATATCATCGAATTAGGCAATATTTTGCCGTTTTTCCACGTTTTTGTGAATTTTCAGTTTATTGGTATTAATTCATTAAATATACGTTAAAAATGCTGCAAACACGTAATTGATTAGATAATAAACTTAAATACTTCACCTTTAATCATCTATTTGTTTCTCGTTGAAATACTGAGTAAGGTATTGAAAAGGGGAGAAGTTCGGTTTTTATTGCATATATCGACGTTTCAGCCGAAATAAACAGGTTTCTCGTGTACATCTTCCATCGGTAATATAAACGGAAAATCAGGAACATTTTAGTTAATTCTAATGAAAATACATTGATTTTTAGCATTTGTATTGGAAACAACATTGTCATATGTCTTTTCTTGGATCTAAATAATACGAAACCTCACTTTATGATTCGAAGTTGAAATCCACAAGTTTGGAATAACAGTGACTCTTCACGTTTTTCATGTTGTTTGATATTACGTAAATATATTCATTTTTACCAATATTTCGATACTATTTCATGTAGTATCACGAAATGTGATTTGGCCTTCATATCTCAGATTTTCGCATAATATTGCATTTTAAGCAAGTTTTCTTGCATTTTGTTTCATATTAAACATCATCGAATTTAGCAATATTTTGACGTTTATCATCCCCCTTTCCTTTATGTGATTTAAACAAAATATCATCGAATTAGGCAATATTTTGCCGTTTTTCCACGTTTTTGTGAATTTTCAGTTTATTGGTATTAATTCATTATATATACGTTAAAAATGATGCAAACACGTAATTGATTAGATAATAAACTTAAATACTTCACCTTTATTCATCTATTTGTTTCTCGTTGAAATACTGAGTAAGATATTGAAAAGGGGAGAATTTCGGTGTTTATTGCATATATCGACGTTTCAGCCGGAATAGAGCGGTTTTACGTGTACATCTTCCATCGGTAATATAAACGGAAAATCAATAACATTTTAGTTAATTCTAATGAAAACACTTTGATTTTTATCATTTGTATTGGAAACAACATTGTCATATGTCTTTTCTTGGATCTAAATAATACGAAACCTCGCTTTATGATTCGAAGTTAAAATCCACAAATTTGGAATAATAGTGACTCTCTTCACGTTTTTCATGTAGTTTGATATTACGTAAATATATTCATTTTTACCAATATATCGATACTATTTTATGTAGTATCACGATATGTGATTTGGAATTCATATCTCAGATTTTTGCATAATATTACATTTTAAGCCAGTTTTCTTGCATTTTGTTTCATACTAAACATCATCGAATTTAGCAATATTTTGACGTTTATCATTACCCTTTTACTTTATGTGATTTAAACAAAATATCATCGAATTAGGCAATATTTTGCCGTTTTTCCACGTTTTTGTGAATTTTCAGTTTATTGGTATTAATTCATTAAATATACGATAAAAATGATGCAAACACGTAATTGATTAGATAATAAACTTAAATACTTCACCTTTATTCATCTATTTGTTTCTCGTAGAAATACTGAGTAAGATATTGAAAAGGGGAGAAGTTCGGTTTTTATTGCATATATCGACGTTTCAGCCGGAATAGAGCGGTTTTACGTGTACATCTTCCGTCGGTAATATAAACGGAAAATCAGGAACATTTTAGTTAATTCTAATGAAAACACATTGATTTTTATCATTTGTATTGGAAACAACATTGTCATATGTCTTTTCTTGGATCTAAATTATACGAAACCTCGCTCTATGATTCGAAGTTAAAATCCCTAGATTTAGAATAATATTGACTTTTTAACGTTTTTTATGTAGTTTGATATTACGTAAATAAATTTATTTTTATCAATATTTCGATACTATTTCATGTGGTATCACGATATGTGATTTGGCCTTCATATCTCAAATTTTCACATAATATTGCATTTTAAGCAAGCTTTCTTGCATTTTGTTTCGTAACTAAACATCATCGAATTTAGCAATATTTTGACGTTTATCATCCCCTTTTCCTTTATGTGATTTAAACAAAATATCATCGAATTAGGCAATATTTTGCCGTTTTTCCACGTTTTTGTGAATTTTCAGTTTATTGGTAATAAATCATTATATATACGATAAAAATGATGCAAACACGTAATTGATTAGATAATAAACTTAAATACTTCACCTTTAATCATCTATTTGTTTCCTGTTGAAATACTGAGTAAGATATTGAAAAGGGGAGAAGTTCGGTTTTTATTGCATATATCGACGTTTCAGACGGAATAGAGAGGTTTTAAGTGTACTTCTTCCATCGGTAATATAAACGGAAAATCATGAACATTTTAGTTAATTCTAATGAAAACACACTGATTTTTATCATTTGTATTGGAAACAACATTGTCATATGTCTTTTCTTGAATCTAAATAATAAGAAACCTTGTTTTATGATTCAAGTTAAAATCCACAAATTTGGAATAATAGTGACTCTCTTCACGTTTTTCATGTAGTTTGATATTACGTAAATATATTCATTTTTACCAATATATCGATACTATTTTATGTAGTATCACGATATGTGATTTGGCCTTCATATCTCAGATTTTTGCATAATATTACATTTTAAGCCAGTTTTCTTGCATTTTGTTTCATATTAAACATCATCGAATTTAGCAATATTTTGACGTTTATCATCCCCCTTTTCTTTTATGTGATTTAAACAAAATATCATCGAATTAGGCAATATTTTACCGTTTTTCTACGTTTTTGTGAATTTTCAGTTTATTGGTATTAATTCATTAAATATTCGTTAAAAATGCTGCAAACACGTAATTGATTAGATAATAAACTTAAATACTTCACCTTTAATCATCTATTTGTTTCTCGTTGAAATACTGAGTAATATATTGAAAAGGGGAGAAGTTCGGTTTTTATTGCATATATCGACGTTTCAGCCGGAATAGAGCGGTTTTACGTGTACATCTTCCATCGGTAAATAAACGGAAAATCAGGAACATTTTAGCTAATTCTAATGAAAACACATTGATTTTTATCATTTGTATTGGAAACAACATTGTCTTATGTCTTTTCTTGGATCTAAATTATACGAAACCTCGCTCTATGATTCGAAGTTAAAATCCTTAAATTTGGAATAATATTGACTTTTTCACGTTTTTTATGTAGTTTGATATTACGTAAATATATTTATTTTTACTAATATTTCGATACTATTTCATGTGGTATCACGATATGTAATTTGGCCTTCATATCTCAAATTTTCACATAATATTGCATTTTAAGCAAGCTTTCTTGCATTTTGTTTCGTACTAAACATCATCGAATTTAGCAATATTTTGACGTTTATCATTCCCCTTTTCCTTTATGTGATATAAACAAAATATCATCGAATTAGGCAATATTTTGCATTTTTTTCCACGTTTTTGTGAATTTTCAGTTTATTGCTATTAATTTATTAAATATACGATAAAAATGATGCAAACACATAATTGATTAGAAATTAACCTTAAACACTTCATTTGCAATCAACTATTTGTTTCTCGTTAAAATACTGAGTAAGATATTGGAAAGGGGAGAAGTTCTGTTTTTATTGCATATATCGACGTTTCAGCCGGATTAGAGGGGTTTTACGTGTACATCTTCCATCGTTAATATAAACGTAAAATCAGGAACATTTTAGTCAATTCTAATGAAAACACTTTGATTTTTATCATTTGTATTTGAAACAACATTGTCATATGTCTTTTCTTGGATCAAAATAATACGAAACCTCGCTCTATGATTTGAAGTTAAAATCCTCAAATATGGTAATATAGTGACTTTTTTCACGTTATTCATGTAGTGTTATTTTACGTATATATATTCGTTTTTACCAATATTTCGATACTACTTCATGTTTTCTCACGATATGTGATTTGGCCTTCAAATCTCAGAATTTCGCATAATGTTGCATTTTAAGCAAGTTTTCTTGCATTTTTTTTCGTACTAAAAATCATCGAATTCAGCAATATTTTGACGTTAATCAACCCCTTTTCCTTTATGTGATATAAACAAAATATCATCGAATTAGGCAATATTTTGCTGTTTTTCCACGTTTTTTGAATTTTCAGTTTATTGCTAATAATTCACTAAATATACGATAAAAATGATGCAAACACATAATTGATTAGAAATTAACCTTAAACACTTCATTTTCAATCAACTATTTGTTTCTCGTTAAAATACTGAGTAAGATATTGGAAAGGGGAGAAGTTCTGTTTTTATTGCATATATCGACGTTTCAGCCTGATTAGAGCGGTTTTACGTGTACATCTTCCATCGGTAATATGACCGGAAAATCAGGAACATTTTAGTTAATTCTAATGAAAACAATTTGATTTTTATCATTTGTATTTGAAACAACATTGTCATATGTCTTTTCTTCGATCTAAATAATACGATACCTCGCTCTATGATTTGAAGTTAAAATCATCAAATATGGTAATATAGTGAATTTTTTCACGTTATTCATGTAGTGTGATTTTACGTATATATATTCGTTTTTACCAATATTTCGATACTACTTCATGTTTTCTCACGATATGTGATTTGGCCTTCAAATCTCAGAATTTCGCAAATTTTGCATTTTTAAGCAAGTTTTCTTGCATTTTGTTTTGTACTAAAAATCATCGAATTTAGCAATATTTTGACCTTTATCATCCCCTTTTCCTTTATGAGATTTAAACAAAATATCATCGAATTAGGCCATATTTTGCCGTTTTTCTACGTTTTTGTGAATTTTCATTTTATTGTTATTAATTCATTATATATACGATAAAAATTATGCAAACACATAATTGATCAGAAAATAACCTTAAATACTTCATTTTCAATCATCTATTTGTTTCTCCTTAAAATACTGAGTAAGATATTGAAAAGGGGAGAAGTTCTGTTTTTATTGCATATATCGACGTTTCAGCCGGATTAGAACGGCTTTACGTGTACATCTTCCATCAGTAATATAAACAGAAAATCAGGAACATTTTAGTTAATTCTAATGAAAACACATTGATTTTTATCATTTGTATTTGAAACAACATTGTCATATGTCTTTTCTTGGATGTAAATAATACGAAACCTCGCTCTGTGATTTGAAGTTAAAATCCTCAAATATGGTAATATAGTGACTTTTTTCACGTTATTCATGTAGTGTGATTTTACGTATATATATTCGTTTTTACCAATATTTCGATACTACTTCATATTTTCTCACGATATGTGATTTGGCCTTCAAATCTCAGAATTTTGCAAATTTTCCATCTTTAAGCAAGTTTTCTTGCATTTTGTTTTGTACTAAAAATCATTGAATTTAGCAATATTTTGACCTTATTCATCCTCTTTTCCTTTATGTGATTTAAACAAAATATCATCGAATTAGGCAATATTTTGTTGTTTTTACACGTTTTTGTGAATTTTAAGTTTATTGTTATTAATTCAATAAATATACGATAAAAATTATGCAAACACATAATTGATCAGAAATTTTAATGAAAACACATTGATTTTTATCATTTGTATTGGAAGCAACATCTTTATACGTCTTTTCTAGGGTCTAAAAAATACGAAACGTCGCTCTATGATTCGAAGTTAAAATCGTCAAATTTGGTATAATATTGACTTTTTTCCCGTTTTTCATGTAGTGTGATATTTCGTAAATAAATTAATTTTTACCAATATTTCCATACTATTTCATGTAGTATCACGATATGTGATTTGGCCTTCAAATTTCATATTTGCGCATAATATTGCATTTTAAGCTAGTTTTCTTGCATTTTTTTTCGTACTAAAAATCATCGAATTCAGCAATATTTTGACGTTTATCAACCCCTTTTCCTTTATGTGATATAAACAAAATATCATCGAATTAGGCAATATTTTGCTGTTTATCCACGTTTTTGTGAATTTTCAGTTTATTGTTATTAATTCATTAAATATACGATAAAAATGATGCAAACACATAAATGATTAGAAATTAACCTTAAACACTTCATTTTCAATCAACTATTTGTTTTTCTTTTAAATACTGAGAAAGATATTGGAAAGGGGTGAAGTTCTGTTTTTATTGCATTTATCGACGTTTCAGCCGGATTAGAGCGGTTTTACGTGTACATCTTCCATCGGTAATATGAACGGAAAATTAGGAACATTTTAGTTAATTCTAATGAAAATACTTTGATTTTTATCATTTGTATTTGAAACAACATTGTCATATGTCTTTTATTGGATCTAAATAATACGTTACCTCGCTCTATGATTTGAAGTCAAAATCCTCAAATATGGTAATATGGTGACTTTTTTCACGTTATTCATGTAGTGTAATTTTACGTATATATATTCGTTTTTACCAATATTTCGATACTACTTCATGTTTTCTCACGATATGTGATTTGTCCTTCAAATCTCAGAATTTCGCAAATTTTGCATTTTTAAGCAAGTTTTCTTGCATTTTGTTTTGTACTAAAAATCATCGAATTTAGCAATATTTTGCCCTTTATCATCCCCTTTTCCTTTTTGTGATTTAAACAAAATATCATCGAATTAGGCAATATTTTGCCGTTTTTCCACGTTTATGTGAATTTTCAGTTTATTGTTATTAATTCATTATATATATACGATAAAACTCATGCAAACACATAATTGATCAGAAAATAACCTTAAATACTTAATTTTCAATCATCTATTTGTTTCTCGTTAAAATACTGAGTAAGATATTGAAAAGGGGAGAAGTTCTGTTTTTATTGCATATATCGACGTTTCAGCCGGAGTAGAATGGTTTTACGTGTACATCTTCCATCGGTTATATAAACCGAAAATCAGGAACATTTTAGTTAATTTAAATGAAAACACATTGATTTTATCATTTGTATTGGAAGCAACATCTTTATACGTCTTTTCTAGGGTCTAAAAAATACGAAACGTCGCTCTATGATTCGAAGTTAAAATCCTCAAATTTAGTATAATAATGAATTTTTTCACGTTTTTTTATGTAGTTTGATATTACGTAAATATATTCATTTTTACCAATATTTCGATACTATTTCATGTAGTATCACGATATGTGATTTGGCCTTCAAATCTCATATTTTCGCATAATGTTGCATTTTAAGCAAGTTTTCTTGCATTTTTTTTCGTACTAAAAATCATCGAATTCAGCAATATTTTGACGTTAATCAACCCCTTTTCCTTTATGTGATATAAACAAAATATCATCGAATTAGGCAATATTTTGCCGTTTTTCCACGTTTTTGTGTGAATTTTCAGTTTATTGTTATTAATTCATTATATATACGATAAAACTTATGCAAACACATAATTGATCAGAAAATAACCTTAAATACTTAATTTTCAATCATCTATTTGTTTCTCGTTAAAATACTGAGTAAGATATTGAAAAGGGGAGAAGTTCTGTTTTTATTGCATATATCGACGTTTCAGCCGGAGTGGAATGGCTTTACGTGTACATCTTTCATCGGTTATATAAACCGAAAATCAGGAACATTTTAGTTAATTTAAATGAAAACACATTGATTTTATCATTTGTATTGGAAGCAACATCTTTATACGTCTTTTCTAGGGTCTAAAAAATACGAAACGTCGCTCTATGATTCGAAGTTAAAATCGTCAAATTTGGTATAATATTGACTTTTTTCCCGTTTTTCATGTAGTGTGATATTTCGTAAATAAATTAATTTTTACCAATATTTCCATACTATTTCATGTAGTATCACGATATGTGATTTGGCCTTCAAATTTCATATTTGCGCATAATATTGCATTTTAAGCTAGTTTTCTTGCATTTTTTTTCGTACTAAAAATCATCGAATTCAGCAATATTTTGACGTTTATCAACCCCTTTTCCTTTATGTGATATAAACAAAATATCATCGAATTAGGCAATATTTTGCTGTTTATCCACGTTTTTGTGAATTTTCAGTTTATTGTTATTAATTCATTAAATATACGATAAAAATGATGCAAACACATAAATGATTAGAAATTAACCTTAAACACTTCATTTTCAATCAACTATTTGTTTTTCTTTTAAATACTGAGAAAGATATTGGAAAGGGGTGAAGTTCTGTTTTTATTGCATTTATCGACGTTTCAGCCGGATTAGAGCGGTTTTACGTGTACATCTTCCATCGGTAATATGAACGGAAAATTAGGAACATTTTAGTTAATTCTAATGAAAATACTTTGATTTTTATCATTTGTATTTGAAACAACATTGTCATATGTCTTTTATTGGATCTAAATAATACGTTACCTCGCTCTATGATTTGAAGTCAAAATCCTCAAATATGGTAATATGGTGACTTTTTTCACGTTATTCATGTAGTGTAATTTTACGTATATATATTCGTTTTTACCAATATTTCGATACTACTTCATGTTTTCTCACGATATGTGATTTGTCCTTCAAATCTCAGAATTTCGCAAATTTTGCATTTTTAAGCAAGTTTTCTTGCATTTTGTTTTGTACTAAAAATCATCGAATTTAGCAATATTTTGCCCTTTATCATCCCCTTTTCCTTTTTGTGATTTAAACAAAATATCATCGAATTAGGCAATATTTTGCCGTTTTTCCACGTTTATGTGAATTTTCAGTTTATTGTTATTAATTCATTATATATATACGATAAAACTCATGCAAACACATAATTGATCAGAAAATAACCTTAAATACTTAATTTTCAATCATCTATTTGTTTCTCGTTAAAATACTGAGTAAGATATTGAAAAGGGGAGAAGTTCTGTTTTTATTGCATATATCGACGTTTCAGCCGGAGTAGAATGGTTTTACGTGTACATCTTCCATCGGTTATATAAACCGAAAATCAGGAACATTTTAGTTAATTTAAATGAAAACACATTGATTTTATCATTTGTATTGGAAGCAACATCTTTATACGTCTTTTCTAGGGTCTAAAAAATACGAAACGTCGCTCTATGATTCGAAGTTAAAATCCTCAAATTTAGTATAATAATGAATTTTTTCACGTTTTTTTATGTAGTTTGATATTACGTAAATATATTCATTTTTACCAATATTTCGATACTATTTCATGTAGTATCACGATATGTGATTTGGCCTTCAAATCTCATATTTTCGCATAATGTTGCATTTTAAGCAAGTTTTCTTGCATTTTTTTTCGTACTAAAAATCATCGAATTCAGCAATATTTTGACGTTAATCAACCCCTTTTCCTTTATGTGATATAAACAAAATATCATCGAATTAGGCAATATTTTGCCGTTTTTCCACGTTTTTGTGTGAATTTTCAGTTTATTGTTATTAATTCATTATATATACGATAAAACTTATGCAAACACATAATTGATCAGAAAATAACCTTAAATACTTAATTTTCAATCATCTATTTGTTTCTCGTTAAAATACTGAGTAAGATATTGAAAAGGGGAGAAGTTCTGTTTTTATTGCATATATCGACGTTTCAGCCGGAGTGGAATGGCTTTACGTGTACATCTTTCATCGGTTATATAAACCGAAAATCAGGAACATTTTAGTTAATTTAAATGAAAACACATTGATTTTATCATTTGTATTGGAAGCAACATCTTTATACGTCTTTTCTAGGGTCTAAAAAATACGAAACGTCGCTCTATGATTCGAAGTTAAAATCCTCAAATTTAGTATAATAATGAATTTTTTCACGTTTTTTATGTAGTTTGATATTACGTAAATATATTCATTTTTACCAATATTTCGATACTATTTCATGTAGTATCACGATATGTGATTTGGCCTTCATATCTCAGATTTTCGCATAATATTGCATTTTAAGCAAGTTTTCTTGCATTTTGTTTCGTACTAAAAATCATCGAATTCAGCAATATTTTGACGTTTATCATCCCCTTTTCCTTTATGTGATATAAACAAAATATCATCGAATTAGGCATCATTTTGCTGTTTTTCCACGTTTTTGTGAATTTCAGTTTATTGCTATTAATTCATTAAATATACGATAAAAATGATGCAAACACATAATTGATTAGAAATTAACCTTAAACACTTCATTTTCAATCAACTATTTGTTTCTCGTTAAAATACTGAGTAAGATATTGGAAAGGGGAGAAGTTCTGTTTTTATTGCATATATCGACGTTTCAGCCGGATTAGAGGGGTTTTACGTGTACATCTTCCATCGTTAATATAAACGTAAAATCAGGAACATTTTAGTCAATTCTAATGAAAACACTTTGATTTTTATCATTTGTATTTGAAACAACATTGTCATATGTCTTTTCTTGGATCAAAATAATACGAAACCTCGCTCTATGATTTGAAGTTAAAATCCTCAAATATGGTAATATAGTGACTTTTTTCACGTTATTCATGTAGTGTTACTTTACGTATATATATTCGTTTTTCCCAATATTTCGATACTACTTCATGTTTTCTCACGATATGTGATTTGGCCTTCAAATCTCAGAATTTCGCAAATTTTGCATTTTTAAGCAAGTTTTCTTGCATTTTGTTTTGTACTAAAAATCATTGAATTTAGCAACATTTTGACCTTATACATCCTCTTTTCCTTTATGTGATTTAAACAAAATATCATCGAATTAGGCAATATTTTGTTGTTTTTCCACGTTTTTGTGAATTTTAAGTTTATTGTTATTAATTCAATAAATATACGATAAAAATTATGCAAACACATAATTGATCAGAAAATAACCTTAAATACTTAATTTTCAATCATCTATTTGTTTCTAGTTAAAATACTGAGTATCATATTGAAAAGGGGAGAAGTTCTGTTTTTATTACATATATCGATGTTTCAGCCGGAGTAGAACGGTTTTACGTGTACATCTTCCATCGGTAATATAAACCGAAAATCAGGAACATTTTAGGTAATTTTAATGAAAACACATTGATTTTTATCATTTGTATTGGAAGCAACATCTTTATACGTCTTTTCTAGGGTCTAAAAAATACGAAACGTCGCTCTATGATTCGAAGTTAAAATCGTCAAATTTGGTATAATATTGACTTTTTTCCCGTTTTTCATGTAGTGTGATATTTCGTAAATAAATTCATTTTTACCAATATTTCCATACTATTTCATGTAGTATCACGATATGTGATTTGGCCTTCAAATTTCATATTTGCGCATAATATTGCATTTTAAGCTAGTTTTCTTGCATTTTTTTTCGTACTAAAAATCATCGAATTCAGCAATATTTTGACGTTTATCAACCCCTTTTCCTTTATGTGATATAAACAAAATATCATCGAATTAGGCAATATTTTGCTGTTTATCCACGTTTTTGTGAATTTTCAGTTTATTGTTATTAATTCATTAAATATACGATAAAAATGATGCAAACACATAAATGATTAGAAATTAACCTTAAACACTTCATTTTCAATCAACTATTTGTTTTTCTTTTAAATACTGAGAAAGATATTGGAAAGGGGTGAAGTTCTGTTTTTATTGCATTTATCGACGTTTCAGCCGGATTAGAGCGGTTTTACGTGTACATCTTCCATCGGTAATATGAACGGAAAATTAGGAACATTTTAGTTAATTCTAATGAAAATACTTTGATTTTTATCATTTGTATTTGAAACAACATTGTCATATGTCTTTTATTGGATCTAAATAATACGTTACCTCGCTCTATGATTTGAAGTCAAAATCCTCAAATATGGTAATATGGTGACTTTTTTCACGTTATTCATGTAGTGTAATTTTACGTATATATATTCGTTTTTACCAATATTTCGATACTACTTCATGTTTTCTCACGATATGTGATTTGTCCTTCAAATCTCAGAATTTCGCAAATTTTGCATTTTTAAGCAAGTTTTCTTGCATTTTGTTTTGTACTAAAAATCATCGAATTTAGCAATATTTTGCCCTTTATCATCCCCTTTTCCTTTTTGTGATTTAAACAAAATATCATCGAATTAGGCAATATTTTGCCGTTTTTCCACGTTTATGTGAATTTTCAGTTTATTGTTATTAATTCATTATATATATACGATAAAACTTATGCAAACACATAATTGATCAGAAAATAACCTTAAATACTTAATTTTCAATCATCTATTTGTTTCTCGTTAAAATACTGAGTAAGATATTGAAAAGGGGAGAAGTTCTGTTTTTATTGCATATATCGACGTTACAGCCGGAGTAGAATGGTTTTACGTGTCCATCTTCCATCGGTTATATAAACCGAAAATCAGGAACATTTTAGTTAATTTAAATGAAAACACATTGATTTTATCATTTGTATTGGAAGCAACATCTTTATACGTCTTTTCTAGGGTCTAAAAAATACGAAACGTCGCTCTATGATTCGAAGTTAAAATCCTCAAATTTAGTATAATAATGAATTTTTTCACGTTTTTTTATGTAGTTTGATATTACGTAAATATATTCATTTTTACCAATATTTCGATACTATTTCATGTAGTATCACGATATGTGATTTGGCCTTCAAATCTCATATTTTCGCATAATGTTGCATTTTAAGCAAGTTTTCTTGCATTTTTTTTCGTACTAAAAATCATCGAATTCAGCAATATTTTGACGTTAATCAACCCCTTTTCCTTTATGTGATATAAACAAAATATCATCGAATTAGGCAATATTTTGCCGTTTTTCCACGTTTTTGTGTGAATTTTCAGTTTATTGTTATTAATTCATTATATATACGATAAAACTTATGCAAACACATAATTGATCAGAAAATAACCTTAAATACTTAATTTTCAATCATCTATTTGTTTCTCGTTAAAATACTGAGTAAGATATTGAAAAGGGGAGAAGTTCTGTTTTTATTGCATATATCGACGTTTCAGCCGGAGTGGAATGGCTTTACGTGTACATCTTTCATCGGTTATATAAACCGAAAATCAGGAACATTTTAGTTAATTTAAATGAAAACACATTGATTTTATCATTTGTATTGGAAGCAACATCTTTATACGTCTTTTCTAGGGTCTAAAAAATACGAAACGTCGCTCTATGATTCGAAGTTAAAATCCTCAAATTTAGTATAATAATGAATTTTTTCACGTTTTTTATGTAGTTTGATATTACGTAAATATATTCATTTTTACCAATATTTCGATACTATTTCATGTAGTATCACGATATGTGATTTGGCCTTCATATCTCAGATTTTCGCATAATATTGCATTTTAAGCAAGTTTTCTTGCATTTTGTTTCGTACTAAAAATCATCGAATTCAGCAATATTTTGACGTTTATCATCCCCTTTTCCTTTATGTGATATAAACAAAATATCATCGAATTAGGCATCATTTTGCTGTTTTTCCACGTTTTTGTGAATTTCAGTTTATTGCTATTAATTCATTAAATATACGATAAAAATGATGCAAACACATAATTGATTAGAAATTAACCTTAAACACTTCATTTTCAATCAACTATTTGTTTCTCGTTAAAATACTGAGTAAGATATTGGAAAGGGGAGAAGTTCTGTTTTTATTGCATATATCGACGTTTCAGCCGGATTAGAGGGGTTTTACGTGTACATCTTCCATCGTTAATATAAACGTAAAATCAGGAACATTTTAGTCAATTCTAATGAAAACACTTTGATTTTTATCATTTGTATTTGAAACAACATTGTCATATGTCTTTTCTTGGATCAAAATAATACGAAACCTCGCTCTATGATTTGAAGTTAAAATCCTCAAATATGGTAATATAGTGACTTTTTTCACGTTATTCATGTAGTGTTACTTTACGTATATATATTCGTTTTTCCCAATATTTCGATACTACTTCATGTTTTCTCACGATATGTGATTTGGCCTTCAAATCTCAGAATTTCGCAAATTTTGCATTTTTAAGCAAGTTTTCTTGCATTTTGTTTTGTACTAAAAATCATTGAATTTAGCAACATTTTGACCTTATTCATCCTCTTTTCCTTTATGTGATTTAAACAAAATATCATCGAATTAGGCAATATTTTGTTGTTTTTCCACGTTTTTGTGAATTTTAAGTTTATTGTTATTAATTCAATAAATATACGATAAAAATTATGCAAACACATAATTGATCAGAAAATAACCTTAAATACTTAATTTTCAATCATCTATTTGTTTCTAGTTAAAATACTGAGTATCATATTGAAAAGGGGAGAAGTTCTGTTTTTATTACATATATCGATGTTTCAGCCGGAGTAGAACGGTTTTACGTGTACATCTTCCATCGGTAATATAAACCGAAAATCAGGAACATTTTAGGTAATTTTAATGAAAACACATTGATTTTTATCATTTGTATTGGAAGCAACATCTTTATACGTCTTTTCTAGGGTCTAAAAAATACGAAACGTCGCTCTATGATTCGAAGTTAAAATCGTCAAATTTGGTATAATATTGACTTTTTTCCCGTTTTTCATGTAGTGTGATATTTCGTAAATAAATTCATTTTTACCAATATTTCCATACTATTTCATGTAGTATCACGATATGTGATTTGGCCTTCAAATTTCATATTTGCGCATAATATTGCATTTTAAGCTAGTTTTCTTGCATTTTTTTTCGTACTAAAAATCATCGAATTCAGCAATATTTTGACGTTTATCAACCCCTTTTCCTTTATGTGATATAAACAAAATATCATCGAATTAGGCAATATTTTGCTGTTTATCCACGTTTTTGTGAATTTTCAGTTTATTGTTATTAATTCATTAAATATACGATAAAAATGATGCAAACACATAAATGATTAGAAATTAACCTTAAACACTTCATTTTCAATCAACTATTTGTTTTTCTTTTAAATACTGAGAAAGATATTGGAAAGGGGTGAAGTTCTGTTTTTATTGCATTTATCGACGTTTCAGCCGGATTAGAGCGGTTTTACGTGTACATCTTCCATCGGTAATATGAACGGAAAATCAGGAACATTTTAGTTAATTCTAATGAAAATACTTTGATTTTTATCATTTGAATTTGAAACAACATTGTCATATGTCTTTTATTGGATCTAAATAATACGTTACCTCGCTCTATGATTTGAAGTCAAAATCCTCAAATATGGTAATATGGTGACTTTTTTCACGTTATTCATGTAGTGTAATTTTACGTATATATATTCGTTTTTACCAATATTTCGATACTACTTCATGTTTTCTCACGATATGTGATTTGTCCTTCAAATCTCAGAATTTCGCAAATTTTGCATTTTTAAGCAAGTTTTCTTGCATTTTGTTTTGTACTAAAAATCATCGAATTTAGCAATATTTTGCCCTTTATCATCCCCTTTTCCTTTTTGTGATTTAAACAAAATATCATCGAATTAGGCAATATTTTGCCGTTTTTCCACGTTTATGTGAATTTTCAGTTTATTGTTATTAATTCATTATATATATACGATAAAACTTATGCAAACACATAATTGATCAGAAAATAACCTTAAATACTTAATTTTCAATCATCTATTTGTTTCTCGTTAAAATACTGAGTAAGATATTGAAAAGGGGAGAAGTTCTGTTTTTATTGCATATATCGACGTTTCAGCCGGAGTAGAATGGTTTTACGTGTACATCTTCCATCGGTTATATAAACCGAAAATCAGGAACATTTTAGTTAATTTAAATGAAAACACATTGATTTTATCATTTGTATTGGAAGCAACATCTTTATACGTCTTTTCTAGGGTCTAAAAAATACGAAACGTCGCTCTATGATTCGAAGTTAAAATCCTCAAAATTAGTATAATAATGAATTTTTTCACGTTTTTTATGTAGTTTGATATTACGTAAATATATTCATTTTTACCAATATTTCGATACTATTTCATGTAGTATCACGATATGTGATTTGGCCTTCAAATCTCATATTTTCGCATAATGTTGCATTTTAAGCAAGTTTTCTTGCATTTTTTTTCGTACTAAAAATCATCGAATTCAGCAATATTTTGACGTTAATCAACCCCTTTTCCTTTATGTGATATAAACAAAATATCATCGAATTAGGCAATATTTTGCTGTTTTTCCACGTTTTTTGAATTTTCAGTTTATTGCTATTAATTCATTAAATATACGATAAAAATGATGCAAACACATAATTGATTAGAAATTATCCTTAAACACTTCATTTTCAATCAACTATTTGTTTCTCGTTAAAATACTGAGTAAGATATTGGAAAGGGGAGAAGTTCTGTTTTTATTGCATATATCGACGTTTCAGCCTGATTAGAGCGGTTTTACGTGTACATCTTCCATCGGTAATATGACCGGAAAATCAGGAACATTTTAGTTAATTCTAATGAAAACACTTTGATTTTTATCATTTGTATTTGAAACAACATTGTCATATGTCTTTTCTTGGATCTAAATAATACGATACCTCGCTCTATGATTTGAAGTTAAAATCCTCAAATATGGTAATATAGTGACTTTTTTCACGTTATTCATGTAGTGTGATTTTATGTATTTATATTCGTTTTTACCAATATTTCGATACTACTTCATGTTTTCTCACGATATGTGATTTGGCCTTCAAATCTCAGAATTTCGCAAACTTTGCATTTTTAAGCAAGTTTTCTTGCATTTTGTTTTGTACTAAAAATCATCGAATTTAGCAATATTTTGACCTTTATCATCCCCTTTTCCTTTATGAGATTTAAACAAAATATCATCGAATTAGGCCATATTTTGCCGTTTTTCTACGTTTTTGTGAATTTTCATTTTATTGTTATTAATTCATTATATATACGATAAAAATTATGCAAACACATAATTGATCAGAAAATAACCTTAAATACTTCATTTTCAATCATCTATTTGTTTCTCTTTAAAATACTGAGTAAGATATTGAAAAGGGGAGAAGTTCTGTTTTTATTGCATATATCGACGTTTCAGGCGGATTAGAACGGCTTTACGTGTACATCTTCCATCAGTAATATAAACAGAAAATCAGGAACATTTTAGTTAATTCTAATGAAAACACATTGATTTTAATCATTTGTATTTGAAACAACATTGTCATATGTCTTTTCTTGGATGTAAATAATACGAAACCTCGCTCTGTAATTTGAAGTTAAAATCCTCAAATATGGTAATATAGTGACTTTTTTCACGTTATTCATGTAGTGTGATTTTACGTATATATATTCGTTTTTACCAATATTTCGATACTACTTCATATTTTCTCACGATATGTGATTTGGCCTTCAAATCTCAGAATTTTGCAAATTTTCCATCTTTAAGCAAGTTTTCTTGCATTTTGTTTTATACTAAAAATCATTGAATTTAGCAATATTTTGACCTTATTCATCCTCTTTTCCTTTATGTGATTTAAACAAAATATCATCGAATTAGGCAATATTTTGTTGTTTTTACACGTTTTTGTGAATTTTCAGTTTATTGTTATTAATTCAATAAATATACGATAAAAATTATGCAAACACATAATTGATCAGAAAATAACCTTAAATACTTAATTTTCAATCATCTATTTGTTTCTAGTTAAAATACTGAGTATCATATTGAAAAGGGGAGAAGTTCTGTTTTTATTGCATATATCGACGTTTCAGCCGGAGTAGAACGGTTTTACGTGTACATCTTCCATTGGTAATATAAACCGAAAATCAGGAACATTTTAGGTAATTTTAATGAAAACACATTGATTTTTATCATTTGTATTGGAAGCAACATCTTTATACGTCTTTTCTAGGGTCTAAAAAATACGAAACGTCGCTCTATGATTCGAAGTTAAAATCGTCAAATTTGGTATAATATTGACTTTTTTCCCGTTTTTCATGTAGTGTGATATTTCGTAAATAAATTCATTTTTACCAATATTTCCATACTATTTCATGTAGTATCACGATATGTGATTTGGCCTTCAAATTTCATATTTGCGCATAATATTGCATTTTAAGCTAGTTTTCTTGCATTTTTTTTCGTACTAAAAATCATCGAATTCAGCAATATTTTGACGTTTATCAACCCCTTTTCCTTTATGTGATATAAACAAAATATCATCGAATTAGGCAATATTTTGCTGTTTATCCACGTTTTTGTGAATTTTCAGTTTATTGTTATTAATTCATTAAATATTCGATAAAAATGATGCAAACACATAAATGATTAGAAATTAACCTTAAACACTTCATTTTCAATCAACTATTTGTTTTTCTTTTAAATACTGAGAAAGATATTGGAAAGGGGTGAAGTTCTGTTTTTATTGCATTTATCGACGTTTCAGCCGGATTAGAGCGGTTTTACGTGTACATCTTCCATCGGTAATATGAACGGAAAATCAGGAACATTTTAGTTAATTCTAATGAAAATACTTTGATTTTTATCATTTGTATTTGAAACAACATTGTCATATCTCTTTTATTGGATCTAAATAATACGTTACCTCGCTCTATGATTTGAAGTCAAAATCCTCAAATATGGTAATATGGTGACTTTTTTCACGTTATTCATGTAGTGTAATTTTACGTATATATATTCGTTTTTACCAATATTTCGATACTACTTCATGTTTTCTCACGATATGTGATTTGTCCTTCAAATCTCAGAATTTCGCAAATTTTGCATTTTTAAGCAAGTTTTCTTGCATTTTGTTTTGTACTAAAAATCATCGAATTTAGCAATATTTTGCCCTTTATCATCCCCTTTTCCTTTTTGTGATTTAAACAAAATATCATCGAATTAGGCAATATTTTGCCGTTTTTCCACGTTTATGTGAATTTTCAGTTTATTGTTATTAATTCATTATATATATACGATAAAACTTATGCAAACACATAATTGATCAGAAAATAACCTTAAATACTTAATTTTCAATCATCTATTTGTTTCTCGTTAAAATACTGAGTAAGATATTGAAAAGGGGAGAAGTTCTGTTTTTATTGCATATATCGACGTTTCAGCCGGAGTAGAATGGTTTTACGTGTACATCTTCCATCGGTTATATAAACCGAAAATCAGGAACATTTTAGTTAATTTAAATGAAAACACATTGATTTTATCATTTGTATTGGAAGCAACATCTTTATACGTCTTTTCTAGGGTCTAAAAAATACGAAACGTCGCTCTATGATTCGAAGTTAAAATCCTCAAATTTAGTATAATAATGAATTTTTTCACTTTTTTATGTAGTTTGATATTACGTAAATATATTCATTTTTACCAATATTTCGATACTATTTCATGTAGTATCACGATATGTGATTTGGCCTTCAAATCTCATATTTTCGCATAATGTTGCATTTTAAGCAAGTTTTCTTGCATTTTGTTTTGTACTAAAAATCATCGAATTTAGCAATATTTTGACGTTAATCAACCCCTTTTCCTTTATGTGATATAAACAAAATATCATCGAATTAGGCAATATTTTGCTGTTTTTCCACGTTTTTTGAATTTTCAGTTTATTGCTATTAATTCATTAAATATACGATAAAAATGATGCAAACACATAATTGATTAGAAATTAACCTTAAACACTTCATTTTCAATCAACTATTTGTTTCTCGTTAAAATACTGAGTAAGATATTGGAAAGGGGAGAAGTTCTGTTTTTATTGCATATATCGACGTTTCAGCCTGATTAGAGCGGTTTTACGTGTACATCTTCCATCGGTAATATGACCGGAAAATCAGGAACATTTTAGTTAATTCTAATGAAAACACATTGATTTTTATCATTTGTATTTGAAACAACATTGTCATATGTCTTTTCTTGGATGTAAATAATACGAAACCTCGCTCTGTAATTTGAAGTTAAAATCCTCAAATATGGTAATATAGTGACTTTTTTCACGTTATTCATGTAGTGTGATTTTACGTATATATATTCGTTTTTACCAATATTTCGATACTACTTCATATTTTCTCACGATATGTGATTTGGCCTTCAAATCTCAGAATTTTGCAAATTTTCCATCTTTAAGCAAGTTTTCTTGCATTTTGTTTTGTACTAAAAATCATTGAATTTAGCAATATTTTGACCTTATTCATCCTCTTTTCCTTTATGTGATTTAAACAAAATATCATCGAATTAGGCAATATTTTGTCGTTTTTACACGTTTTTGTGAATTTTCAGTTTATTGTTATTAATTCAATAAATATACGATAAAAATTATGCAAACACATAATTGATCAGAAAATAACCTTAAATACTTAATTTTCAATCATCTATTTGTTTCTAGTTAAAATACTGAGTATCATATTGAAAAGGGGAGAAGTTCTGTTTTTATTGCATATATCGACGTTTCAGCCGGAGTAGAACGGTTTTACGTGTACATCTTCCATTGGTAATATAAACCGAAAATCAGGAACATTTTAGGTAATTTTAAGAAAACACATTGATTTTTATCATTTGTATTGGAAGCAACATCTTTATACGTCTTTTCTAGGGTCTAAAAAATACGAAACGTCGCTCTATGATTCAAAGTTAAAATCGTCAAATTTGGTATAATATTGACTTTTTTCACGTTTTTCATGTAGTGTGATATTTCGTAAATATATTCATTTTTACCAATATTTCGATACTATTTCATGTAGTATCACGATATATGATTTGGCCTTCAAATTTCATATTTGCGCATAATATTGCATTTTAAGCTAGTTTTCTTGCATTTTTTTTCGTACTAAAAATCATCGAATTCAGCAATATTTTGACGTTTATCAACCCCTTTTCCTTTATGTGATTTAAACAAAATATCATCGAATTAGGCAATATTTTGCCGTTTCTCCACGTTTATGTGAATTTTCAGTTTATTGTTATTAATTCATTATATATACGATAAAACTTATGCAAACACATAATTGATCAGAAAATAACCTTAAATACTTAATTTTCAATCATCTATTTGTTTCTCGTTAAAATACTGAGTAGGATATTGAAAAGGGGAGAAGTTCGGTTTTTATTGCATATATCGACGTTTCAGCCTGATTAGAGCGGTTTTACGTGTACATCTTCCATCGTTAATATGACCGGAAAATTAGGAACATTTTAGTTAATTCTAATGAAAACACTTTGATTTTTATCATTTGTATTTGAAACAACATTGTCATATGTCTTTTCTTGGATCTAAATAATACGATACCTCGCTCTATGATTTGAAGTTAAAATCCTCAAATATGGTAATATAGTGACTTTTTTCACGTTATTCATGTAGTGTGATTTTATGTATTTATATTCGTTTTTACCAATATTTCGATACTACTTCATGTTTTCTCACGATATGTGATTTGGCCTTCAAATCTCAGAATTTCGCAAATTTTGCATTTTTTAAGCAAGTTTTCTTGCATTTTGTTTTGTACTAAAAATCATCGAATTTAGCAATATTTTGACCTTTATCATCCCCTTTTCCTTAATGTGATATAAACAAAATATCATCGAATTAGGCCATATTTTGCCGTTTTTCTACGTTTTTGTGAATTTTCATTTTATTGTTATTAATTCATTATATATACGATAAAAATTATGCAAACACATAATTGATCAGAAAATAACCTTAAATACTTCATTTTCAATCATCTATTTGTTTCTCTTTAAAATACTGAGTAAGATATTGAAAAGGGGAGAAGTTCTGTTTTTATTGCATATATCGACGTTTCAGGCGGATTAGAACGGCTTTACGTGTACATCTTCCATCAGTAATATAAACAGAAAATCAGGAACATTTTAGTTAATTCTAATGAAAACACATTGATTTTTATCATTTGTATTTGAAACAACATTGTCATATGTCTTTTCTTGGATGTAAATAATACGAAACCTCGCTCTGTAATTTGAAGTTAAAATCCTCAAATATGGTAATATAGTGACTTTTTTCACGTTATTCATGTAGTGTGATTTTACGTATATATATTCGTTTTTACCAATATTTCGATACTACTTCATATTTTCTCACGATATGTGATTTGGCCTTCAAATCTCAGAATTTTGCAAATTTTCCATCTTTAAGCAAGTTTTCTTGCATTTTGTTTTGTACTCAAAATCATTGAATTTAGCAATATTTTGACCTTATTCATCCTCTTTTCCTTTATGTGATTTAAACAAAATATCATCGAATTAGGCAATATTTTGTTGTTTTTACACGTTTTTGTGAATTTTCAGTTTATTGTTATTAATTCAATAAATATACGATAAAAATTATGCAAACACATAATTGATCAGAAAATAACCTTAAATACTTAATTTTCAATCATCTATTTGTTTCTAGTTAAAATACTGAGTATCATATTGAAAAGGGGAGAAGTTCTGTTTTTATTGCATATATCGACGATTCAGCCGGAGTAGAACGGTTTTACGTGTACATCTTCCATTGGTAATATAAACCGAAAATCAGGAACATTTTAGGTAATTTTAAGAAAACACATTGATTTTTATCATTTGTATTGGAAGCAACATCTTTATACGTCTTTTCTAGGGTCTAAAAAATACGAAACGTCGCTCTATGATTCAAAGTTAAAATCGTCAAATTTGGTATAATATTGACTTTTTTCACGTTTTTCATGTAGTGTGATATTTCGTAAATATATTCATTTTTACCAATATTTCGATACTATTTCATGTAGTATCACGATATAAGATTTGGCCTTCAAATTTCATATTTGCGCATAATATTGCATTTTAAGCTAGTTTTCTTGCATTTTTTTTCGTACTAAAAATCATCGAATTCAGCAATATTTTGACGTTTATCAACCCCTTTTCCTTTATGTGATTTAAACAAAATATCATCGAATTAGGCAATATTTTGCCGTTTCTCCACGTTTATGTGAATTTTCAGTTTATTGTTATTAATTCATTATATATACGATAAAACTTATGCAAACACATAATTGATCAGAAAATAACCTTAAATACTTAATTTTCAATCATCTATTTGTTTCTCGTTAAAATACTGAGTAGGATATTGAAAAGGGGAGAAGTTCGGTTTTTATTGCATATATCGACGTTTCAGCCTGATTAGAGCGGTTTTACGTGTACATCTTCCATCGGTAATATGACCGGAAAATCAGGAACATTTTAGTTAATTCTAATGAAAACACTTTGATTTTTATCATTTGTATTTGAAACAACATTGTCATATGTCTTTTCTTGGATCTAAATAATACGATACCTCGCTCTATGATTTGAAGTTAAAATCCTCAAATATGGTAATATAGTGACTTTTTTCACATTATTCATGTAGTGTGATTTTACGTATATATATTCGTTTTTACCAATATTTCGATACTATTTTATGTAGTATCACGATATGTGATTTGGCCTTTATATCTCAGATTTTCGCATAATATTGCATTTTAAGCAAGTTTTCTTGCATTTTGTTTCGTACTAAAAATCATCGAATTCAGCAATATTTTGACGTTTATCATCCCCTTTTCCTTTATGTGATATAAACAAAAATAGAAAATATAGAATATAGAAAAATAGAAAATATAGAAAAATAAACAATATAGAAAAGACGTATAAAGATGTTGCTTCCAATACAAATGATAAAAATCAATGTGTTTTCATTAAAATTACCTAAAATGTTACTGATTTTCGGTTTATATTACCGATGGAAGATGTACACGTAAAACCGTTCTACTCCGGCTGAAACGTCGATATATGCAATAAAAACAGAACTTCTCCCCTTTTCAATATGATACTCAGTATTTTAGCTAGAAACAAATAGATGATTGAAAATTAAGTATTTAAGGTTATTTTCTGATCAATTATGTGTTTGCATAATTTTTATCGTATATTTATTGAATTAATAACAATAAACTGAAAATTCACAAAAACGTGTAAAAACAACAAAATATTGCCTAATTCGATGATATTTTGTTTAAATCACATGAAGGAAAAGAGGATGAATAAGGTCAAAATATTGCTAAATTCAATGATTTTTAGTACAAAACAAAATGCAAGAAAACTTGCTTAAAGATGGAAAATTTGCAAAATTCTGAGATTTGAAGGCCAAATCACATATCGTGAGAAAATATGAAGTAGTATCGAAATATTGGTAAAAACGAATATATATACGTAAAATCACACTACATGAATAACGTGAAAAAAGTCACTATATTACCATATTTGAGGATTTTAACTTCAAATCACAGAGCGAGGTTTCGTATTATTTACATCCAAGAAAAGACATATGACAATGTTGTTTCAAATACAAATGATAAAAATCAATGTGTTTTCATTAGAATTAACTAAAATGTTCCTGATTTTCTGTTTATATTACTGATGGAAGATGTACACGTAAAGCCGTTCTAATCCGGCTGAAACGTCGATATATGCAATAAAAACAGAACTTCTCCCCTTTTCAATATCTTACTCAGTATTTTAAAGAGAAACAAAAAGATGATTGAAAATGAAGTATTTAAGGTTATTTTCTGATCAATTATGTGTTTGCATAATTTTTATCGTATATATAATGAATTAATAACAATAAAATGAAAATTCACAAAAACGTAGAAAAACGGCAAAATATTGCCTAATTCGATGATATTTTGTTTAAATCTCATAAAGGAAAAGGGGATGATAAAGGTCAAAATATTGCTAAATTCGATGATTTTTAGTACAAAACAAAATGCAAGAAAATTTGCTTAAAAATGCAAAATTTGCGAAATTCTGAGATTTGAAGGCCAAATCACATATCGTGAGAAAACATGAAGTAGTATCGAAATATTGGTAAAAACGAATATATATACGTAAAATCACACAACATGAATAACGTGAAGAAAGTCACTATATTACCATATTTGAGGATTTTAACTTCAAATCATAGAGCGAGGTATCGTATTATTTAGATCCAATAAAAGACATATGACAATGTTGTTTCAAATACAAATGATAAAAATCAAAGTGTTTTCATTGGAATTAACTAAAATGTTCCTGATTTTCCGGTCTTATTAACGATGGAAGATGTACACGTAAAACCGCTCTAATCAGACTGAAACGTCGATATGTGCAATAAAAACAGAACTTCTCCCCTTTCCAATATCTTACTCAGTATTTTAACGAGAAACAAATAGTTGATTGAAAATGAAGTGTTTAAGGTTAATTTCTAATCAATTATGTGTTTGCATCATTTTTATCGTATATTTAATGAATTAATAGCAATAAACTGAAAATTCAAAAAACGTGGAAAAACAGCAAAATATTGCCTAATTCGATGATATTTTGTTTATATCACATAAAGGAAAAGGGGTTGATTAACGTCAAAATATTGCTGAATTCGATGATTTTTAGTACGAAAAAAAATGCAAGAAAACTTGCTTAAAATGCAACATTATGCGAAAATATGAGATTTGAAGGCCAAATCACATATCGTGATACTACATGAAATAGTATCGAAATATTGGTAAAAATAATACGTAATATCAAACTACATAAAAAACGTGAAAAAATTCATTATTATACTAAATTTGAGGATTTTAACTTCGAATCATAGAACGACGTTTCGTATTTTTTAGACCCTAGAAAAAACATATGACAATGTTGTTTCCAATACAAATGATAAAAATCAATGTGTTTTCATTAGAATTAACTAAAATGTTCCTGATTTTCGGTTTATATAACCGATGGAAGATGTACACGTAAAACCATTCTACTCCGGCTGAAACGTCGATATATGCAATAAAAACAGAACTTCTCCCCTTTTCAATATCTTACTCAGTATTTTAACGAGAAACAAATAGATGATTGAAAATTAAGTATTTAAGGTTATTTTCTGATCAATTATGTGTTTGCATAAGTTTTATCGTATATATAATGAATTAATAACAATAAACTGAAAATTCACATAAACGTGGAAAAACGGCAAAATATTGCCTAATTCGATGATATTTTGTTTAAATCACATAAAGGAAAAGGGGATGATAAAGGGCAAAATATTGCTAAATTCGATGATTTTTAGTACAAAACAAAATGCAAGAAAACTTGCTTAAAAATGCAAAATTTGCGAAATTCTGAAATTTGCAGGCCAAATCACGTATCGTGAGAAAACATGAAGTAGTATCGAAATATTGGTAAAAACGAATATATATACGTAAAATTACACTACATGAATAACGTGAAAAAAGTCACCATATTACCATATTTGAGGATTTTGACTTCAAATCATAGAGCGAGGTAACGTATTATTTAGATCCAATAAAAGACATATGACAATGTTGTTTCAAATACAAATGAAAAAAATCAAAGTATTTTCATTAGAATTAACTAAAATGTTCCTGATTTTCCGTTTATATTACCGATGGAAGATGTACACGTAAAACCGCTCTAATCCGGCTGAAACGTCGATCAATGCAATAAAAACAGAACTTCACCCCTTTCCAATATCTTACTCAGTATTTAAAAGAGAAACAAATAGTTGATTGAAAATGAAGTGTTTAAGGTTAATTTCTAATCATTTATGTGTTTGCATCATTTTTATCGTATATTTAATGAATTAATAACAATAAACTGAAAATTCACAAAAACGTGGATAAACAGAAAAATATTGCCTAATTCGATGATATTTTGTTTATATCACATAAAGGAAAAGGGGTTGATAAACGTCAAAATATTGCTGAATTCGATGATTTTTAGTACGAAAAAAAATGCAAGAAAACTAGCTTAAAATGCAATATTATGCGCAAATATGAAATTTGAAGGCCAAATCACATATCGTGATACTACATGAAATAGTATCGAAATATTGGTAAAAATGAATTTATTTACGAAATATCACACTACATGAAAAACGGGAAAAAAGTCAATATTATACCAAATTTGACGATTTTAACTTCGAATCATAGAGCGACGTTTCGTATTTTTTAGACCCTAGAAAAGACGTATAAAGATGTTGCTTCCAATACAAATGATAAAAATCAATGTGTTTTCATTAAAATTACCTAAAATGTTCCTGATTTTCGGTTTATATTACCGATGGAAGATGTACACGTAAAACCGTTCTACTCCGGCTGAAACGTAGATATATGCAATAAAAACAGAACTTCTCCCCTTTTCAATATGATACTTAGTATTTTAACTAGAAACAAATAGATGATTGAAAATTAAGTATTTAACACTTTCGCGCTTTCGATTAGAGATAACTCGTCACTGGTTTTTCTTACGATTCCGCATAACTGCCTACTTTTCTCGTCAATCGAAAAAATATTTCTATAAATTCCATTTTTTAACCGAAATGGATGGGGATACTCTCAGATTGTTCTCCATGAAATTCCCGTTCTCCCTCACCGAACACATGGCATCTCAGCCTACCCGGTCACGTGGTCAGCCCATTGTTTTGTTGACACGCCAAGTGCCCACACTGTGCTCCCCTCTCGCGGCAAACGTGACCCGTTTTACGCATTTATTTCCGTTCCGTTTCCGTTCTCGTGTACCTAAAACCCATTCAATACCTTCAACATGGATGCTGCACCAGGAACAAGCAGTGGAACGCAAAACAAAGGTAGGAAATCTAGGAAAGCAGAAGAGATCGCCAGGATTTTCGATCTGTATCGTGGGGTCAATCTCACTCCATCCAAGATTTCCGACGTTGTTGAAGCCTTTTCAGGGTCTTCTGATGATGATTTGGAGGCTGACGAACCGGAAAATGATGTTCTTTATGAGGTTTCCTCAAGTGATGAAGATATTTCGAGTGAGAGTGAGGATGAGAGTGATGAAGAAGCCCCAGCCCCGCCACGCGGTGACCGCACGTGTCCGGTACCAAAGAGGGCTAGGCTGGGTGATGAGTGGAATCGTAGCAATACTCCTCCCATCGTTGATAACTTTACTGCAACCCCTGGCCTAACAATTCCACTACCTGCTACTCCATTGCAGTTTTTACAATTATTTTTCACTAGAGCAGTGGTTGAATACTTAGAGTATGAAACAAATTTGCATGCCACACACGTCATACATCTCATGGCTGAGTCAGCAAGAAAAACGTGGAAACCAGTGTCGGTGAAAGAAATGGCCCGATATTTGGCCCTGTGCATACTGATGGGCATAGTGAAGATGCCTACAATGAGGATGTACTGGCAGACGAATCAGATGTGGCATTGTCGATTCTTCAACTTGTTTATGTCGTCTGCTCGGTTCCAACACATTTCTAAGTTCTTCCACATGTTTACACATGTGGCACACTTAGACTACAACGTGGCGCCCCCAAGGATCTGCAACAAGTTGTAAAGGGTAAAATGGCAACTGACACAACCGTATACATGCGTAAGGATAACACCTTTGTTATAGTTTGGAAGGACAAGCGCCCCGTCTCTGTCATCACCAATATCCACAATGCCGACACTACTCAAGCACAGCGCAGGAAACGCGTTCGTAAAGGTGACGGGAGAACTGGAGTAGAAATTGTGAAAATGAACAAACCCAAGGCCATAGTGGATTACAATAAGTTCATGAAAGGTGTTGATCATTTTGATCAAATGGTCAAATATTATGAGTTTGCAAGAAAAACCCACAAATGGACCAAGAAGATCACTTTCTATTTTCTGCAAATGGCCATGCACAATGCATACGCATTGTATAACCA
Organism: Procambarus clarkii; assembly: GCF_040958095.1. NCBI lineage: Eukaryota > Metazoa > Arthropoda > Malacostraca > Decapoda > Cambaridae > Procambarus > Procambarus clarkii. The sequence continues at coordinate 1,148,507 of NC_091193.1, read as the reverse complement.
CTACTCAACAGATACAAAAAACTAACACTATTAGAGTTTCACGCAGTAGGAATAAAAGCCTTATTGGCGTGGAACAGCAAGGAATGGCCAACAACAACAAGTATACCACATGTTCCCGACATAGTTGCCAGCGCAGCTCCTCCTGCTGACGCGGCAGTTTCAACACCCGGCCCATCTGGTGCTAGGCGTCCTCTGTTCACCTCAACACCTAAAGCCCACTCATCAACCACAAATTCTGAAATGGACATTGAGGACATAGAACCACTTGATGTTTCTGATTTCATAGAAGATTCTACTACAAGTTTGGTGGTTCCTGTAGAAGACAATATTCTTCCAGTGAATCCAAAAAATACAAGAATTATAGATTCAGAACAACGTCTCAACTACAAGTTGACGCATGAACTCGTGCACTTGGCTAAAAAAAAAAGATGCCGTGTTTGTTACAAGTCTGGCAAAAGGAGGGACGTGATATATGGATGTAAAACTTGTGATGTGGCACTGTGCGCTGCGCCTTGCTACACAAGGTACCACCGAAGAAAGATATTTTGGGTGGAGAAAAAATAACCACCGGCAACAGCTTCACTCCACCTAAGAAACATCAGATGAGCAACTTCAGGATCAGAAGCCTGAAGATGGAGTGAAGAAAAAATGCTCAACTGTTGATCTTCAATCAACATAGACAGGGTAAGTACACCTATTTGGAATTTTTTATCATCTATAAGAAGTTATATTATATACGTTTTGTAGAGAATTTATTTGCGAATTTTTTGGTACCAGAATGAATATTATATCACATAAACTTCTATGAGTAAAAAAAAACCACAAAGTATGTTTGGGGTTGTGGCGGGTGTGGCTCTGGGTGTGGCGGTCGTGTGGCAGTGGGTTCCCTTTAGCCGTTGATATATCCAACACGTGGGAAATATTTGTATGTGTTATGTATATGTCTGTGTAGGGAATTTTACTGCGATCACTGTCATACAAATTATAAAATGTTTCAACAAGTATAAACATGACAAACATCAAACGAACGAAAACAATGCGTTCGTTTCTGCCGTGAACGCATACTGAGCGACGTGGTTCTATATTTGGCGCTTCTCTTACACATGCTTTGTACAAATGTTATACATTTCATCTTATAGAAAATTTTATTGCGAACACATTGGTATAAAAAAGAAATACGTACATAGAAAAGTAGGGTCAGGAAACGTATAAATGTATAAACTTTCCAAGCATGATTTCCCCCCTGTGTTTTCGCCAGTGCGCTCGCGGCTAACTACTCTCCACTTCCCACACTCTTGCGGGTGGGCAATTACCTATATTAAACATTTATATGCATATGTCCGTGTAGGGAATTTTATTGCGATTCCAATGATACCAAAATTAGCGATGTAGGACAACTGTAGGCTTCGCAACCATTAAGAGAGTGGAAACATTTTGTTGCTGTTTGGCGCTCTCGGCGAGTGATCTGCATAGTTTTTTATTTGGTGTTGATACTCCTTATGATTGGGCGGCATTTTATAGGTATGCTCTTATAGACAATTTCATTGCGAACACAGTGATACCAAATTTAAATACGTGCGCCTTCAATTATTGTCAGGACAGTCAAAAGAGTGTACACTTTTTCGGTCTTACGCGTAGGGGCGCGAAGTGCCGAAAGCATCTAGGGTATTGATTTTTTTTGAGCGCCGAGAGCGCAAAAGTGTTATGGTTATTTTCTGATCAATTATGTGTTTGCATAATTTTTATCGTATATTTATTGAATTAATAACAATAAACTGAAAATTCACAAAAACGTGGAAAAACAACAAAATATTGCCTAATTCGATGATATTTTGTTTAAATCACATAAAGGAAAAGAGGATGAATAAGGTCAAAATATTGCTAAATTCAATGATTTTTAGTACAAAACAAAATGCAAGAAAACCTGCTTAAAGATGGAAAATTTGCAAAATTCTGAGATTTGAAGGCCAAATCACATATCGTGAGAAAATATGAAGTAGTATCGAAATATTGGTAAAAACGAATATATATACGTAAAATCACACTACATGAATAACGTGAAAAAAGTCACTATATTACCATATTTGAGGATTTTAACTTCAAATCACAGAGCAAGGTTTCGTATTATTTACATCCAAGAAAAGACATATGACAATGTTGTTTCAAATACAAATGATAAAAATCAATGTGTTTTCATTAGAATTAACTAAAATGTTCCTGATTTTCTGTTTATATTACTGAAGGAAGATGTACACGTAAAGCCGTTCTAATCCGGCTGAAACGTCGATATATGCAATAAAAACAGAACTTCTCCCCTTTTCAATATCTTACTCAGTATTTTAAAGAGAAACAAATAGATGATTGAAAATGAAGTATTTAAGGTTATTTTCTGATCAATTTTGTGCTTGCATAATTTTTATCGTATATATAATGAATAAATAACAATAAAATGAAAATTCACAAAAACGTAGAAAAACGGCAAAATATGGCCTAATTCGATGATATTTTGTTTAAATCTCATAAAGGAAAAGGGGGATGATAAAGGTCAAAATATTGCTAAATTCGATGATTTTTAGTACAAAACAAAATGCAAGAAAACTTTCTTAAAAATGCAAAATTTGCGAAATTCTGAGATTTGAAGGCCAAATCACATATCGTGAGAAAACATGAAGTAGTATCGAAATATTGGTAAAAACGAATATATATATGTAAAATCACACTACATGAATAACGTGAAAAAAGTCACTATATTACCATATTTGAGGATTTTAACTTCAAATCAAAGAGCGAGATATCGTATTATTTAGATCCAAGAAAAGACATATTGTTGTTTCAAATACAAATGATAAAAATCAAAGTGTTTTCATTAGAATTAACTAAAAAGCTCCTGATTTTCCGTTCATATTATCGATATAAGATGTACACATAAAACCGCTCTAATCCGGCTGAAACGTCGATATATGCAATAAAACAAAACTTCTCCCCTTTCCAATATCTTACTCAGTATTTAACGAGAAACAAATAGGTGATTGAAAATGAAGTGTTTAAGGGTAATTACTAATCAATTATGTGTTTGCATCATTTTTATCGTATATTTAATGAATTAATAGCAATAAACTGAAAATTCACAAAAACGTGGATAAACAGCAAAATATTGCCTAATTCGATGATATTTTGTTTATATCACATAAAGGAAAAGGGGTTGATAAACGTCAAAATATTGCTGAATTCGATGATTTTTAGTACGAAAAAAAATGCAAGAAAACTTGCTTAAAATGCAATATTTTGCGAAAATATGAGATTTGAAGGCCAAATCACATATCGTGATACTAGATGAAATAGTATCGAAAAATTGGTAAAAACGAATATATTTACGTAATATCAAACTACATGAAAAACGTGAAAAAACTCAATATTATACCAAATTTGAGGATTTTAACTTCGAATCATAGAGCGACGTTTCGTATTTTTTAGACCCTAGAAAAGACGTATAAAGATGTTGCTTCCAATACAAATGATAAAAATCAATGTGTTTTCATTAAAATTAACTAAAATGTTCCTGATTTTCGGTTTATATTACCGATGGAAGATGTACACGTAAAACCGTTCTACTCCGGCTGAAACGTCGATATATGCAATAAAAACAGAACTTCTCCCCTTTTCAATATCTTACTCAGTATTTTAAAGAGAAACAAATAGATGATTGAAAATGAAGTATTTAAGGTTATTTTCTGATCAATTATGTGTTTGCATATTTTTATCGTATATATAATGAATTAATAACAATAAACTGAAAATTCATATAAACGTGGAAAAACGGCAAAATATTGCCGAATTCGATGATATTTTGTTTAAATCACATAAAGGAAAAGGGGATGATAAAGGTCAAAATATTGCTAAATTCGATGATTTTTAGTACAAAACGAAATGCAAGAAAACTTGTTTGAAAATGCAAAATTTGCGAAATTCTGAGATTTGAAGGCCAAATCACATATCGTGAGAAAACATGAAATAGTATCGAAATATTGGTAAAAACGGATATATATACGTATAATAACACTACATGAATAACGTGAAAAAAGTCACTATATTACCATATTTGAGGATTTTAATTTCAAATCATAGAGCGATGTTTCGTATTATTTAGATCCAAGAAAAGACATATGACAATGTTGTTTCAAATACAAATGATAAAAATCAATGTGTTTTCATTAGAATTAACTAAAATGTTCCTGATTTTCCGTTTATATTACTGATGGAAGATGTACACGTAAAACCGCTCTAATCCGGCTGAAACGTCGATATATGGAATAAAAACAGAACTTCTCCCTTTCCAATATCTTACTCAGTATTTTAACGAGAAACAAATTGTTGACTGAAAATGAAGTGTTTAAGGTTAATATCAATCAATTATGTGTTTGCATCATTTTTATCGTATATTTATTAATTAATAGCAATAAACTGAAAATTCACAAAAACGTGGAAAAACAGCAAAATATTGCCTAAGGGGCCATAGTACCAGGATATAAGAAATTGTTGTAGGATATTCATAATTTATTATCCTGATACATGCGAAAGGTGCTGCACCTAGGCCAAGTTTCAGCATCTCAGCCTAAATAGAGACGGAGAAAAAAAAAAAAAAAAAAAAAAGAATTTTTAAACCATGTTCAATTGATTTTACAGCCCACAATTATGAACCAAAATCATTTATACGACACTCAGCTATGACCTTACTATATAATAAAGATTTGCATGTCACATCATTATCCCAGATGTATTTAGTTCAATAATACAGATTTATAAAAGTTTCCCAAAAACGTATGCAACAAAATGAAGTGTATCACTATTTATAAAATCAATAAATCTACGTAGATAAGAATAATGACATGCGTTTATTGAGGCGTAAACTCTACATATAATGTGCAAGTTTCATGTAAATTGAATAATAAATAAAGGCTGTGAAACCAGATCTAGTTGTAAAAGTTGGAGTTGCGTAGCGCGCGCGACAAGTTACTCTACTCGCGGTCACTCGTGACCGCGAGTATGAGCCAGCTCGTACCTTCTATGGAGAGCTCGCATGCATCTAGCTTTCAATGCTTTCCTCTTGTTCGTTTGGTAAGTCATACTGCAGTACAAATAGCAATAATACCATGAGTTCTGGGAGATATTGTGAGAGCGCGTCAGCGATATATCCTCTCTCCAAGAGAGACACAGAGTTACTGAGGGACTGAGCCAAGTACCACCCCTCTCTCTCTCACGATACTGTTGCCAATGAGTGAGTTTATATTCATTTTATGCATAACATGTTATTTTCAACGCTATTACGAAAAATAAGACTTCTACAACGTAAGATACATTACCCCGCGACGCACTCACGCCGCGAGGACCAGATTCACGAAAGTTGCAGCGGGAAATTTGACTCTAATTACGTTATTTTTCAAGATATCATTAAACGGTTTGGACCACAGTGTTGCCAGAACGTTGTAGTATTTTTCGTAATTTTTCGTAAATATTCCACTTTTCTTCGGATTTTCGGTTACCATGGCCCCTAATTCGATGATATTTTGTTTATATCACATAAAGGAAAAGCGGTTGATAAACGTTAAAATATTGCTGAATTCGATGATTTTTAGTACGAAAAAAATGCAAGAAAACTTGCTTAAAATGCAATATTATGCGAAAATCTGAGATTTGAAGGCCAAATCACATATCGTGATACTACATGAAATAGTATCGAAATATTGGTAAAAATGAATATATTTACGTAATATCAAACTACATGAAAAACGTGAAAAAAGTCATTATTATACCAAATTTGAGGATTTTAACTTCGAATCATAGAGCGACGTTTCGTATTTTTTAGACCCTAGAAAAGACGTATAAAGATGTTGCTTCCAATACAAATGATAAAAATCAATGTGTTTTCATTAAAATTAACTTAAATGTTCCTGATTTTTGCTTTATATTACCGATGGAAGATGTACACGTAAAACCGTTCTAATCCGGCTGAAACGTCGATACATGCAATAAAAACAGAACTTCTCCCCTTTTCAATATCATCTTGAGGTTATCTTGAGATGATTTTCGGGGCTTTAGTGTCCCCGCGGCCCGGTCCTCGACCAGGCCTCCACCCCCAGGAAGCAGCCCGTGACAGCTGACTAACACCCAGGTACCTATTTACTGCTAGGTAACAGGGGCATGGGGTGAAAGAAACTCTGCCCATTGTTTCTCGCCGGCGTCCGGGATCGACCCCGGGACCACAGGATCACAAGTCCAGCGTGCTGTCCGCTCGGCCGACCCAGCTCCCAGTATCATACTCAGTATTTTAACGAGAAACAAATAGATGATTGAAAATTAAGTATTTAAGGTTATTTTCTGATCAATTATGTGTTTGCATATTTTTATCGTATATATAATGAATTAATAACAATAAACTGAAAATTCATATAAACGTGGAAAAACGGCAAAATATTGCTGAATTCGATGATATTTTGTTTAAATCACATAAAGGAAAAGGGGATGATAAAGGTCAAAATATTGCTAAATTCGATGATTTTTAGTACAAAACGAAATGAAAGAAAACTTGTTTGAACATGCAAAATTTGCGAAATTCTGAGATTTGAAGGCCAAATCACATATCGTGAGAAAACATGAAATAGCATCGAAATATTGGTAAAAACGGATATATATACGTAAAATAACACTTCATGAATAACGTGAAAAAAGTCACTATATTACCATATTTGAGGATTTTAATTTCAAATCATAGAGCGAGGTTTCGTATTATTTAGATCCAAGAAAAGACATATGACAATGTTGTTTCAAATACAAATGATTAAAATCAATGTGTTTTCGTTAGAATTAACCAAAATGTTCCTGATTTTCTGTTTATATTACTGATGGAAGATGTACACGTAAAACCGCTCTAATCTGGCTGAAACGTCGATATATGCAATAAAAACAGAACTTCTCCCTTTCCAATATCTTACTCAGTATTTTAACGAGAAACAAATAGGAAATTGAAAATGAAGTGTTTAAGGTTAATTTGTAATCAATTATGTGTTTGCATCATTTTTATCGTATATTTAATGAATTAATAGCAATAAACTGAAAATTCACAAAAACGTGGAACAACAGCAAAATATTGCCTAATACGATGATATTTTGTTTACATCACATAAAGGAAAAGCGGTTGATAAACGTTAAAGTATTGCTGAATTCGATGATTTTTAGTACGAAACAAAATGCAAGAAAACTTACTTAAAATGCAATATTATGCGAAAATCTGAGATTTGAAGGCCAAATCACATATCGTGATACTACATGAAATAGTATCGAAATATTGGCAAAAATGAATATATTTACGTAATATCAAACTACATGAAAACGTGAAAAAGTCATTATTATACCAAATTTGAGGATTTTAACTTCGAATCATAGAGCGACGTTTCGTATTTTTTAGACCCTAGAAAAGACGGATAAAGATGTTGCTTCCAATACAAATGATAAAAATCAATGTGTTTTCATTAAAATTAACTAAAATGTTCCAGATTTTCGCTTTATATTACCGATGGAAGATGTACACGTAAAAACGTTCTACTCCGGCTGAAACGTTGATATATGCAATAAAAACAGAACTTCTCCCCTTTTCAATATCATACTCAGTATTTTAACGAGAAACAAATAGATGATTGAAAATTAAGTATTTAAGGTTATTTTCTGATCAATTATGTGTTTGCATATTTTTATCGTATATATAATGAATTAATAACAATAAACTGAAAATTCATATAAACGTGGAAAAACGGCAAAATATTGCCGAATTCGATGATATTTTGTTTAAATCACATAAAGGAAAAGGGGATGATAAAGGTCAAAATATTGCTAAATTCGATGATTTTTAGTACAAAACGAAATGCAAGAAAACTTGTTTGAAAATTCAAAATTTGCGAAATTCTGAGATTTGAAGGCCAAATCACATATCGTGAGAAAACATGAAATAGTATCGAAATATTGGTAAAAGCGGATATATATACGTAAAATAACACTACATGAATAACGTGAAAAAAGTCACTATATTACCATATTTGAGGATTTTAATTTCAAATCATAGAGCGAGGTTTCGTATTATTTAGATCCAAGAAAAGACATATGACAATGTTGTTTCAAATACAAATGATAAAAATCAATGTGTTTTCATTAGAATTAACTAAAATGTTCCTGATTTTCCGTTTATATTACTGATGGAAGATGTACACGTAAAACCGCTCTAATCCGGCTGAAACGTCGATATATGGAATAAAAACAGAACTTCTCCCTTTCCAATATCTTACTCAGTATTTTAACGAGAAACAAATTGTTGACTGAAAATGAAGTGTTTAAGGTTAATATCAATCAATTATGTGTTTGCATCATTTTTATCGTATATTTATTAATTAATAGCAATAAACTGAAAATTCACAAAAACGTGGAAAAACAGCAAAATATTGCCTAAGGGGCCATAGTACCAGGATATAAGAAATTGTTGTAGGGTATTCATAATTTATTATCCTGATACATGCGAAAGGTGCTGCACCTAGGCAAAGTTTCAGCATCTCAGCCTAAATAGAGACGGAGAAAAAAAAAAAAAAAAAAAAAAAAAGAATTTTTCAACCATGTTCAATTGATTTAACAGCCCACAATTGTGAACCAAAATCATATATACGACACTCAGCTATGGCCTTACTATATAATAAAAATTTGCATGTCACATCATTATCCCAGATGTATTTAGTTCAATAATACTGATTTATAAAAGTTTCCCAAAAACGTATGCAACAAAATGAAGTGTATCACTATTTATAAAATCAATAAATCTACGTAGATAAGAATAATGACATGCGTTTATTGAGGCGTAAACTTTACATATAATGTGCAAGTTTCATGTAAATTGAATAATAAATAAAGGCTGTGAAACCAGATCTAGTTGTACAAGTTGAAGTTGCGTAGCGCGCGCGACAAGTTACTCTACTCGCGGTCACTCGTGACCGCGAGTATGAGCCAGCTCGTACCTTCTATGGAGAGCTCGCATGCATCTAGCTTTCAATGCCTTCCTCTTGTTCGTTTGGTAAGTCATACTGCAGTACAAATAGCAATAATACCATGAGTTCTGGGAGATATTGTGAGAGCGCGTCAGCGATATATCCTCTCTCCAAGAGAGACACAGAGTGACTGAGGGCCTGAGCCATGTACCACCCCTCTCTCTCTCACGATACTGTTGCCAATGAGTGAGTTTATATTCATTTTATGCATTACATGTTATTTTCAACGCTATTACAAAAAATAAGACTTCTACAACGTAAGATACATTACCCCGCGACGCACTCACGCCGCGAGGACCAGATTCACGAAAGTTGCAGCGGGAAATTTGACTCTAATTACGTTATTTTTCAAGATATCATTAAACGGTTTGGACCACAGTGTCGCCAGAACGTTGTAGTATTTTTCGTAATTTTTCGTAAATATTCCACTTTTCTTCGGATTTTCGGTTACCATGGCCCCTAATTCGATGATATTTTGTTTATAAAGGAAAAGCGGTTGATAAACGTTAAAATATTGCTGAATTCGATGATTTTTAGTACGAAAAAATGCAAGAAAACTTGCTTAAAATGCAATATTATGCGAAAATCTGAGATTTGAAGGCCAAATCACATATTGTGATACTACATGAAATAGTATCGAAATATTGGCAAAAATGAATATATTTACGTAATATCAAACTACATGAAAAACGTGAAAAAGTCATTATTATACCAAATTTGAGGATTTTAACTTCGAATCATAGAGCGACGTTTCGTATTTTTTATACCCTAGAAAAGACGGATAAAGATGTTGCTTCCAATACAAATGATAAAAATCAATGTGTTTTCATTAAAATTAACTAAAATGTTCCTGATTTTCGCTTTATATTACCGATGGAAGATGTACACGTAAAACCGTTCTAATCCGGCTGAAACGCCGATATATGCAATAAAAACAGAACTTCTCCCCTTTTGAATATCTTACTCAGTATTTTAAAGAGAAACAAATAGATGATTGAAAATTAAGTATTTAAGGTTATTTTCTGATCAATTATGTGTTTGCATAATTTTTATCGTATATATAATGAATTAATAACAATAAATGAAAATTCACAAAAACGTAGAATAAAGCCAAAATATTGCCTAATTCGATGATATTTTGTTTAAATCTCATAAAGGAAAAGGGGATAATAAAGGTTAAAATATTGCTAAATTCGATGATTTTTAGTACATAACAAAATGCAAGAAAACTTGCTTAAAAATGCAAAATTTGCGAAATTCTGAGATTTAAAGGCCAAATCACATATCGTGAGAAAACATGGAGTAGTATCGAAATATTGGTAAAAACGAATATATATATGTAAATTCACACTACATGAATAACGTGAAAAAATTCACTATATTACCATATTTGAGGATTTTAACTTCAAATCATAGAGCGAGGTATCGTATTATTTAGATCCAAGAAAAGACATTTTGTTGTTTCAAATACAAATGATAAAAATCAAAGTGTTTTCATTAGAATTAACTAAAATGTTCCTGATTTTCCGTTCATATTACCGATATAAGATGTACACGTAAAACCGCTCTAATCCGGCTGAAACGTCGATATATGCAATAAAAACAGAACTTCTCCCCTTTCCAATATCTTACTCAGTATTTAACGAGAAACAAATAGTTGATTGAAAATTAAGTATTTAAGGTTATTTTCTGATCAATTATGTGTTTGCATATTTTTTATCGTATATTTATTGAATTAATAACAATAAACTGAAAATTCACAAAAACGTGGAAAAACGGCAAAATATTGCCTAATTCGATGATATTTTGTTTAAATCACATAAAGGAAAAGAGGATGATAAAGGTCAAAATATTGCTAAATTCGATGATTTTTAGTACAAAACAAAATGCAAGAAAACTTGCTTAAAAATGCAAAATTTGCGAGATTCTGAGATTTGAAGGCCAAATCACATATCGTGAGAAAACATGAAGTAGTATTGAAATATTGGTAAAAACGAATATATATACGTAAAATCACACTACATGAATAACGTGAAAAAAGTCACTATATTACCATATTTGAGGATTTTAACCTCAAATCATAGAGCGAGGTATCGTATTATTTAGATCCAAGAAAAGACATATGACAATGTTGATTCAAATACAAATGAAACACAATCAATGAAAAATCAAAGTGTTTTCATTAGAATTAACTAAAATGTTCCTGATTTTCCGTTCATATTACCGATGGAAGATGTACACGAAAAACTGCTCTAATCCGGCTGAAACGTCGATATATGCAATAAAAACAGAACTTCTCCCCTTTCCAATATCTTACTCAGTATTTTAACGAGAAACAAATAGTTGATTGAAAATGAAGTGTTTAAGGTTAATTTCTAATCAATTATGTGTTTGCATCATTTTTATCGTATATTTAATGAATTAATAGCAATAAACTGAAAATTCACAAAAACGTGGATAAACAGCAAAATATTGCCTAATTCGATGATATGTTGTTTATATCACATAAAGGAAAAGCGGTTGATAAACGTCAAAATATTGCTGAATTCGATGATTTTTAGTACGAAAAAAAATGCAAGAAAACTTGCTTAAAATGCAATATTATGCGAAAATCATAGATTTGAAGGCCAAATCACATATCGTGATACTACATGAAATAGTATCGAAATATTGGTACAAATGAATATATTTACGTAATATCAAACTACATGAAAAACGTGAAAAAAGTCATTATTATAGCAAATTTGAGGATTTTAGCTTCGAAGCATAGAGCGACGTTTCGTATTTTTTAGACCCTAGAAAAGACGTATAAAGATGTTGCTTCCAATACAAATGATAAAAATCAATGTATTTTCATTAAAATTAACTAAAATGTTCCTGATTTTCGGTTTATATTACCGATGGAAGATGTACACGTAAAACCGATCTAATCCGGCTGAAACGTCGATATATGCAATAAAAACAGAACTTCTCCCCTTTTCAATATCTTACTCAGTATTTTAACGAGAAACAAATAGATGATTGAAAATTAAGTATTTAAGGTTATTTTCTGATCAATTATGTGTTTGCATAATTTTTATTGTATATATAATGAATTAATAACAATAAACTGAAAATTTACAAAAACGTGGAAAAACGGCAAAATATTGCCTAATTCAATGATATTTTGTTTAAATCACATGAAGGAAAAGGGGATGCTAAACGTCAAAATATTGCTAAATTCGGTGATATTTAGTACAAAACGAAATGTAAGAAAAGTTGCTTAAAAATGCAAAATTTGCGAAATTCTGAGATTTGAAGGCCAAATCACATATCGTGAGAAAACATGAAGTAGTATCGAAATATTGGTAAAACGAATATATATGCGGAAAATAACACTACATGAATAACGTGAAAAAAGTCACTATATTACCATATTTGGGGATTTTAACTTCAAATCATAGAGCGAGGTTTCGTATTATTTAGATCCAAGAAAAGACATATGACAATGTTGTTTCAAATACAAATGATAAAAATCAAAGTGTTTTCATTAGAATTAACTAAAATGTTCCTGATTTTACGTTTATATTACTGATGGAAGATGTACACGTAAAACCGCTCTAATCAGGCTGAAACGTCGATATATGCAATAAAAACAGAACTTCTCCCTTTCCAATATCTTACTCAGTATTTTAACGAGAAACAAATAGTTAATTGAAAATGAAGTGTTTAAGGTTAATTTGTAATCAATTATGTGTTTGCATCATTTTTATCGTATATTTAATGAATTAATAGCAATAAACTGAAAATTCACAAAAACGTGGAAAAACAGCAAAATATTGCCTAATTCGATGATATTTTGTTTACATCACATAAAGGAAAAGCGGTTGATAAACGTTAAAGTATTGCTGAATTCGATGATTTTTAGTACGAAACAAAATGCAAGAAAACTTGCTTAAATGCAATATTATGCGAAAATCTAAGATTTGAAGGCCAAATCACATATCGTGATACTACATGAAATAGTATCGAAATATTGGTAAAAATGAATATATTTACGTAATATCAAACTACATGAAAAACGTGAAAAAGTCATTATTATACCAAATTTGAGGATTTTAACTTCGAATCATAGAGCGACGTTTTGTATTTTTTAGACCCTAGAAAAGACGTATAAAGATGTTGCTTCCAATACAAATGATAAAAATCAATGTGTTTTCATTAAAATTAACTAAAATGTTCCTGATTTTCGCTTTATATTATCGATGGAATATGTAAACGTAAAACCGTTCTAATCCGGCTAAAACGTCGATATATGCAATAAAAACAGAACTTCTCCCCTTTTCAATATCTTTCTCAGTATTTTAAACAGAAACAAATAGATGATTGAAAATTAAGTATTTAAGGTTATTTTCTGATCAATTATGTGTTTGCATATTTTTTATCGTATATTTATTGAATTAATAACAATAAACTGAAAATTCACAAAAACGTGGAAAAACGGCAAAATATTGCCTAATTCGATGATATTTTGTTTAAATCACATAAAGGAAAAGAGGATGATAAAGGTCAAAATATTGCTAAATTCGATGATTTTTAGTACGAAACAAAATGCAAGAAAACTTGCTTAAAAATGCAAAATTTGCGAAATTCTGAGATTTGAAGGCCAAATCATATATCGTATATCGTGAGAAAACATGAAGTAGTATCGAAATATTGGTAAAAACGAATATATATACGTAAAATCACACTACATGAATAACGTGAAAAAAGTCACTATATTACCATATTTGAGGATTTTAACTTCAAATCATAGAGCGAGGTATCGTATTATTTAGATCCAAGAAAAGATATATGACAATGTTGTTTCAAATACAAATGATAAAAATCAAAGTGTTTTCATTAAAATTAACTAAAATATTCCTGGTTTTCCGTTCATATTTCCGATGGAATATGTACTAGTAAAACTGCTCTAATCCGGCTGAAATGTCGATATATGCAATAAAAACAGAACTTCTCCCCTTTCCAATATCTTACTCAGTATTTTAACGAGAAACAAATAGTTGATTGAAAATGAAGTGTTTAAGGTTAATTTCTAATCAATTATGTGTTTGCATCATTTTTATCGTATATTTAATGAATTAATAGCAATAAACTGAAAATTCACAAAAACGTGGAAAAAAAGCAAAATATTGCCTAATTCGATGATATTTTGTTTATATCACATAAAGGAAAAGTGGATGATAAACGTCAAAATATTGCTGAATTCGATGATCTTTAGTACGAAACAAAATGCAAGAAAACTTCCTTAAAATGCAATATTATGCAAAAATCTGAGAAATGAAAGCCAAATCACATATCGTGATACTACATGAAATAGTATCGAAATATTGGTAAAAATGAATATATTTACGTAATATCAAACTACATGAAAAACGTGAAAAGAGTCATTATTATACCAAATTTGAGGATTTTAACTTCGAATCATAGAGCGACGTTTCGAATTTTTTAGACCCTAGAAAAGACGTATAAAGATGTTGCTTCCAATGCAAATGCTAAAAATCAATGTGTTTTCATTAAAATTAACTAAAATGTTCCTGATTTTCGCTTTATATTACCGATGGAAGATGTAGACGTAAAACCGATCTAATCCGGCTGAAACGTCGATATATGCAATAAAAACTGAACTTCTCCCCGTTTCAATATCTTACTCAGTATTTTAAAGAGAAACAAATAGATGATTGAAAATGAAGTATTTAGGGGTTTTTCTGATCAATTATGTGTTTGCATAATTTTTATCGTGTATTTATTGAATTAATAACAATAAACTGAAAATTCACAAAAACGTGGAAAAACGGCAAAGTATTGCCTAATTCGATGATATTTTGTTTAAATCACATAAAGGAAAAGGGGATGCTAAAGGTCAAAATATTGCTAAATGCGATGATTTTTAGTTCAAAACGAAATGCAAGAAAACTTGCTTAAAAATGCAAAATTTGCGAAATTCTGAGATTTGAAGGCCAAATCACATATCGTGAGAAAACATGAAGTAGTATCGAAATATTAGTAAAACGAATATATATACGGAAAATAACACTACATGAATAACGTGAAAAATGTCACTATATTACCATATTTGAGGATTTTAACTTCAAATCATAGAGCGAGGTTTCGTATTATTTAGATCAAAGAAAAGATATATGACAATGTTGTTTCAAATACAAATGATAAAAATCAAAGTGTTTTCATTAGAATTAACTGAAATGTTCCTGATTTTCCGGTTATATTACCGATGGAAGATATACACGTAAAACGGCTCTAATCCGGCTGAAACGTCGATATATGCAATAAAAATAGAACTTCTTCCCTTTCCAATATCTTACTAAGTATTTTAACGAGAAACAAATCGTTGATTGAAAATGAAGTGTTTAAGGTTAATTTCTAATCAATTATGTGTTTGCATCATTTTTATCGTATATTTAATGAATTAATAGCAATAAACTGAAAATTCACAAAAACGTGGAAAAAAAGCAAAATATTGCCTAATTCGATGATATTTTGTTTATATCACATAAAGGAAAAGTGGATGATAAACGTCAAAATATTGCTGAATTCGATGATTTTTAGTACGAAACAAAATGCAAGAAAACTTCCTTAAAATGCAATATTATGCAAAAATCTGAGAAATGAAAGCCAAATCACATATCGTGATACTACATGAAATAGTATCGAAATATTGGTAAAAATGAATATATTTACGTAATATCAAACTACATGAAAAACGTGAAAAGAGTCATTATTATACCAAATTTGAGGATTTTAACTTCGAATCATAGAGCGACGTTTCGAATTTTTTAGACCCTAGAAAAGACGTATAAAGATGTTGCTTCCAATACAAATGCTAAAAATCAATGTGTTTTCATTAAAATTAACTAAAATGTTCCTGATTTTCGCTTTATATTACCGATGGAAGATGTAGACGTAAAACCGATCTAATCCGGCTGAAACGTCGATATATGCAATAAAAACTGAACTTCTCCCCTTTTCAATATCTTACTCAGTATTTTAAAGAGAAACAAATAGATGATTGAAAATGAAGTATTTAGGGGTTTTTCTAATCAATTATGTGTTTGCATAATTTTTATCGTGTATTTATTGAATTAATAACAATAAACTGAAAATTCACAAAAACGTGGAAAAACGGCAAAGTATTGCCTAATTCGATGATATTTTGTTTAAATCACATAAAGGAAAAGGGGATGCTAAAGGTCAAAATATTGCTAAATGCGATGATTTTTAGTTCAAAACGAAATGCAAGAAAACTTGCTTAAAAATGCAAAATTTGCGAAATTCTGAGATTTGAAGGCCAAATCACATATCGTGAGAAAACATGAAGTAGTATCGAAATATTAGTAAAACGAATATATATACGGAAAATAACACTACATGAATAACGTGAAAAATGTCACTATATTACCATATTTGAGGATTTTAACTTCAAATCATAGAGCGAGGTTTCGTATTATTTAGATCAAAGAAAAGATATATGACAATGTTGTTTCAAATACAAATGATAAAAATCAAAGTGTTTTCATTAGAATTAACTAAAATGTTCCTGATTTTACGTTTATATTACCGATGGAAGATGTACACGTAAAACCGCTCTAATCCGGCTGAAACGTCGATATATGCAATAAAAACAGAACTTCTCCCTTTCCAATATCTTACTCAGTATTTTAGCGAGAAACAAATAGTTGATTGAAAATGAAGTGTTTAAGGTTAATTTCTAATCAATTATGTGTTTGCATCATTTTTATCGTATATTTAATGAATTAATAGCAATTAACTGAAAATTCACAAAAACGTGGAAAAACCGCAAAGTATTTTTAAATATTTATAAAATATTGCCTAATTCGATGATATTTTGTTTATATCACATAAAGGAAAAGGGGATGATAAACGTCAAAATATTGCTGAATTCGATGATTTTTAGTACGAAACAAAATTCAAGAAAACTTGCTGAAAATGCAATATTATGCGAAAATCTGGGATATGAAAACCAAATCACATATCGTGATACTACATGAAATAGTATCGAAATATTGGTAAAAATGAATATATTTACGTAATATCAAACTGCATGAAAAACGTGAAAAAAACCATTATTATACCAAATTTGAGGATTTTAACTTCGAATCATAGAGCGACGTTTCGTATTTTTTAGACCCTAGAAAAGACGTATAAAGATGTTGCTTCCAATACAAATGATAAAAATCAATGTATTTTCATTAAAATTAACTAAAATGTTCCTGATTTTCGGTTTATATTACCGATGGAAGATGTACACGACAAACCGTTCTAATTCGGCTGAAACGTCGATATATGCAATAAAAACAGAACTTCTCACCTTTTCAATATCTTACTCAGTATTTTAACGAGAAACAAATAGATGATTGAAAATGAAGCATCTAAGGTTATTTTCTGATCAATTATGTGTTTGCATAATTTTTATCGTATATTTATTGAATTAATAACAATAAACTGAAAATTCACAAAAACGTGGAAAATCGGCAAAATATTGCCTAATTCGAAGATATTTTGTTTAAATCCCATAAAGGAAAAGAGGATGATAAAGGTCAAAATATTGCTAAATTCGATGATTTTGAGTAGAAAACAAAATGCAAGAAAACTTGCTTAAAGATGCAAAATTTGCGAAATTCTGAGATTTGAATGCCAAATCACATGTCGTGAGAAAACATGAAGAAGTATCGAAATATTGGTGAAAACGAATATATACACGTAAAATCACACTACATGAATAACGTGAAAAAAATCACTATATTACCATATATGAGGATTTTAACTTCAAATCATAGAGCGAGGTTTCGTATTATTTAGATCCAAGAAAAGACATATGACAATGTTGTTTCAAATACAAATGATAAAAATCAATGTGTTTTCATTAGAATTAACTAAAATGTTCCTGATTTTCCATTTATATTACTGATGGAAGATGTACACGTAAAACCGCTCTAATCCGGCTGAAACGTCGATATATGCAATAAAAACAGAACTTCTCCCTTTCCAATATCTTACTCAGTATTTTAACGAGAAACAAATAGTTGATTGAAAATGAAGTGTTTAAGCTTAATTTCTAATCAATTATGTGTTTGCATCATTTTTTTCGTATATTTAATGAATTAATAATTAGTAAATTAATAAATTAATAAACAGAAAATTCACAAAAACGTGGAAAAAAAGCAAAATATTGCCTAATTCGATGATATTTTGTTTATATCACATAATGGAAAAGCGGTTGATAAACGTTAAAATATTGCTGAATTCGATGATTTTTAGTACGAAACAAAATGCAAGAAAACTTGCTTAATATGCAATATTATGCGAAAATCTGAGATTTGAAGGCCAAATCACATATCGTGAGAAAACATGAAGTAGTATCGAAATATTGGTAAAAATGAATATATATACGTAAAATCACACTACATGAATAATTTGAAAAAAGTCACTATATTACCATATTTGAGGATTTTAACTTCAAATCATAGAGCGAGGTATAGTATTATTTAGATCCTAGAAAAGATATATGACAATGTTGTTTCAAATATAAATGATAAAAATCAAAGTGTTTTCATTAGAATTAACTAAAATGTTCCTGATTTTCCGTTCATATTACCGATAGAAGATGTACACGTAAAACTGCTCTAATCCGGCTGAAACGTCGATATATGCAATAAAAACAGAACTTCTCCCCTTTCCAATATCTTACTCAGTATTTTAACTAGAAACAAATAGTTGATTGAAAATGAAGTGTTTAAGGTTAATATCTAATCATTATGTGTTTGCATCATTTTTATCGTATATTTAATGAATTAATAGCAATAAACTGAAAATTCACAAAAACGTGGATAAACAGCAAAATACTGCCTAATTCGATGATATTTTCTTAATATCACATAAAGGAAAAGGGGTTGATAAACGTCAAAATATTGCTGAATTCGATGATTTTTAGTACGAAAAAAAATGCAAGAAAACTTGCTTAAAATGCAATATTTTGCGAAAATATGAGATTTGAATGCCAAATCACATATCGTGATACTACATGAAATAGTATCGAAATATTGGTAAAAATGAATATATATACGTAATATCAAACTACATGAAAAACGTGAAAAAAGTCATTATTATACCAAATTTGAGGATTTTATCTTCGAATCATAGAGCGACGTTTCGTTTTTTTAGAACCTAGAAAAGACGTATAAAGATGTTGTTTCTAATACAAATGATAAAAATCAATGTATTTTCATTAAAATTAACTAAAATGTTCCTGATTTTCGGTTTATATTATCGATGGAAGATGTACACGTAAAACCGTTCTAATCCGGCTGAAACGTCGATATATGCAATAAAAACAGAACTTCTCCCCTTTTCAATATCTAACTCAGTATTTTAAAGAGAAACAAATAGATTATTGAAAATGAAGTATTTAGGTTATTTTCTGATCCATTATGTGTTTGCATAATTTTTATCGTATATTTATTGAATTAATAACAATAAACTGAAAATTCACAAAAACGTGGAAAAACGGCAAAATATTGCCTAATTCGATGATATTTTGTTTAAATCACATAAAGGAAAAGGGGATGCTAAAGGTCAAAATATTGCTAAATGCGATGATTTTTAGTTCAAAACGAAATGCAAGAAAACTTGCTTAAAAATGCAAAATTTGCGAAATTCTGAGATTTGAAGGCCAAATCACATATCGTGAGAAAACATGAAGTAGTATCGAAATATTAGTAAAACGAATATATATACGGAAAATAACACTACATGAATAACGTGAAAAATGTCACTATATTACCATATTTGAGGATTTTAACTTCAAATCATAGAGCGAGGTTTCGTATTATTTAGATCAAAGAAAAGACATATGACAATGTTGTTTCAAATACAAATGATAAAAATCAAAGTGTTTTCATTAGAATTAACTAAAATGTTCCTGATTTTACGTTTATATTACCGATGGAAGATGTACACGTAAAACCGCTCTAATCCGGCTGAAACGTCGATATATGCAATAAAAACAGAACTTCTCCCTTTCCAATATCTTACTCAGTATTTTAGCGAGAAACAAATAGTTGATTGAAAATGAAGTGTTTAAGGTTAATTTCTAATCAATTATGTGTTTGCATCATTTTTATCGCATATTTAATGAAATAATAGCAATTAACTAAAAATTCACAAAAACGTGGAAAAACCGCAAAGTATTTTTAAATATTTATAAAATATTGCCTAATTCGATGATATTTTGTTTATATCACATAAAGGAAAAGGGGATGATAAACGTCAAAATATTGCTGAATTCGATGATTTTTAGTACGAAACAAAATTCAAGAAAACTTGCTGAAAATGCAATATTATGCGAAAATCTGGGATATGAAAACCAAATCACATATCGTGATACTACATGAAATAGTATCGAAATATTGGTAAAAATGAATATATTTACGTAATATCAAACTGCATGAAAAACGTGAAAAAAAATCATTATTATACCAAATTTGAGGATTTTAACTTCGAATCATAGAGCGACGTTTCGTATTTTTAGACCCTAGAAAAGACGTATAAAGATGTTGCTTCCAATACAAATGATAAAAATCAATGTATTTTCATTAAAATTAACTAAAATGTTCCTGATTTTCGGTTTATATTACCGATGGAAGATGTACACGTAAAACCGTTCTAATTCGGCAGAAACGTCGATATATGCAATAAAAACAGAACTTCTCACCTTTTCAATATCTTACTCAGTATTTTAACGAGAAACAAATAGATGATTGAAAATGAAGCATTTAAGGTTATTTTCTGATCAATTATGTGTTTGCATAATTTTTATCGTATATTTATTGAATTAATAACAATAAACTGAAAATTCACAAAAACGTGGAAAATCGGCAAAATATTGCCTAATTCGAAGATATTTTGTTTAAATCCCATAAAGGAAAAGAGGATGATAAAGGTCAAAATATTGCTAAATTCGATGATTTTGAGTAGAAAACAAAATGCAAGAAAACTTGCTTAAAGATGCAAAATTTGCGAAATTCTGAGATTTGAATGCCAAATCACATGTCGTGAGAAAACATGAAGAAGTATCGAAATATTGGTGAAAACGAATATATATACGTAAAATCACACTACATGAATAACGTGAAAAAAATCACTATATTACCATATTTGAGGATTTTAACTTCAAATCATAGAGCGAGGTTTCGTATTATTTAGATCCAAGAAAAGACATATGACAATGTTGTTTCAAATACAAATGATAAAAATCAATGTGTTTTCATTAGAATTAACTAAAATGTTCCTGATTTTCCATTTATATTACTGATGGAAGATGTACACGTAAAACCGCTCTAATCCGGCTGAAACGTCGATATATGCAATAAAAACAGAACTTCTCCCTTTCCAATATCTTACTCAGTATTTTAACGAGAAACAAATAGTTGATTGAAAATGAAGTGTTTAAGGTTAATTTCTAATCAATTATGTGTTTGCATCATTTTTATCGTATATTTAATGAATTAATAATTAATAAATTAATAAATTAATAAACAGAAAATTCACAAAAACGTGGAAAAAAAGCAAAATATTGCCTAATTCGATGATATTTTGTTTATATCACATAATGGAAAAGCGGTTGATAAACGTTAAAATATTGCTGAATTCGATGATTTTTAGTACGAAACAAAATGCAAGAAAACTTGCTTAATATGCAATATTATGCGAAAATCTGAGATTTGAAGGCCAAATCACATATCGTGAGAAAACATGAAGTAGTATCGAAATATTGGTAAAAATGAATATATATACGTAAAATCACACTACATGAATAATTTGAAAAAAGTCACTATATTACCATATTTGAGGATTTTAACTTCAAATCATAGAGCGAGGTATAGTATTATTTAGATCCTAGAAAAGATATATGACAATGTTGTTTCAAATATAAATGATAAAAATCAAAGTGTTTTCATTAGAATTAGCTAAAATGTTCCTGATTTTCCGTTCATATTACCGATAGAAGATGTACACGTAAAACTGCTCTAATCCGGCTGAAACGTCGATATATGCAATAAAAACAGAACTTCTCCCCCTTTCCAATATCTTACTCAGTATTTTAACTAGAAACAAATAGTTGATTGAAAATGAAGTGTTTAAGGTTAATTTCTAATCATTATGTGTTTGCATCATTTTTATCGTATATTTAATGAATTAATAGCAATAAACTGAAAATTCACAAAAACGTGGATAAACAGCAAAATACTGCCTAATTCGATGATATTTTGTTAATATCACATAAAGGAAAAGGGGTTGATAAACGTCAAAATATTGCTGAATTCGATGATTTTTAGTACGAAAAAAAATGCAAGAAAACTTGCTTAAAATGCAATATTTTGCGAAAATATGAGATTTGAATGCCAAATCACATATCGTGATACTACATGAAATAGTATCGAAATATTAGTAAAAATGAATATATTTACGTAATATCAAACTACATGAAAAACGTGAAAAAAGTCATTATTATACCAAATTTGAGGATTTTATCTTCGAATCATAGAGCGACGTTTCGTTTTTTTAGACCCTAGAAAAGACGTATAAAGATGTTGTTTCTAATACAAATGATAAAAATCAATGTATTTTCATTAAAATTAACTAAAATGTTCCTGATTTTCGGTTTATATTATCGATGGAAGATGTACACGTAAAACCGTTCTAATCCGGCTGAAACGTCGATATATGCAATAAAAACAGAACTTCTCCCCTTTTCAATATCTAACTCAGTATTTTAAAGAGAAACAAATAGATTATTGAAAATGAAGTATTTAGGTTATTTTCTGATCCATTATGTGTTTGCATAATTTTTATCGTATATTTATTGAATTAATAACAATAAACTGAAAATTCACAAAAACGTGGAAAAACGGCAAAATATTGCCTAATTCGATGATATTTTGTTTAAATTACATAAAGGAAAAAAGGATGATAAAGGTCAAAATATTGCTAAATTCGATGAATTTTAGTACAAAACAAAATGCAAGAAAACTTGCTTAAAGATGCAAAATTTGCGAAATTCTGAGATTTGAAGGCCAAATCACATATCGTGAGAAAATATGAAGTAGTATCGAAATATTGGTAAAAACGAATATATATATGTAAAATCAAACTACATGAATAACGTGAAAAAAGACACTATATTACCAGATTTGAGGGTTTTATCTTCAAATCATAGAGCGAGGTTTCGTATTATTTAGATCCAAGAAATGACATGACAATGTTGTTTCAAATACAAATGATAAAAATCAAAGTGTTTTAATTAGAATTACCTGAAATGTTCCTGATTTTCCGGTTATATTACCGATGGACGATATACACGTAAAACCGCTCTAATCCGGCTGAAACGTCGATATATGCAATAAAAATTGAACTTCTTCCCTTTCCAATATCTTACTCAGTATTTTAACGAGAAACAAATCGTTGATTGAAAATGAAGTGTTTAAGGTTAATTTCTAATCAATTATGTGTTTGCATCATTTTTATCGTATATTTAATGAATTAATAGCAATAAACTGAAAATTCACAAAAACGTGGAAAAAAAGCAAAATATTGCCTAATTCGATGATATTTTGTTTATATCACATTAAGGAAAAGGGGATGATAAACGTCAAAATATTGCTGAATTCGATGATTTTTAGTACGAAACAAAATGCAAGAAAACTTGCTTAAAATTCAATATTATGCAAAAATCTGAGATATGAAAGCCAAATCACATATCGTGATACTACATGAAATAGTATCGAAATATTGGTAAAAATGAATATATTTACGTAATATCAAACTGCATGAAAAACGTGAAAAAAATCATTATTATACCAAATTTGAGGATTTTAACTTCGAATCATAGAGCGACGTTTCGTATTTTTTAGACCCTAGAAAAGACGTATAAAGATGTTGCTTCCAATACAAATGATAAAAATCAATGTATTTTCATTAAAATTAACTAAAATGTTCCTGATTTTCGGTTTATATTACCGATGGAATATGTACACGTAAAACCGTTCTAATCCGGCTGAAACGTCGATATATGCAATAAAAACAGAACTTCTCCCCTTTTCAATATCTTACTCAGTATTTTAACGAGAAACAAATAGGTGATTGAAAATGAAGTATTTAAGGTTAATTTCTAATCAATTATGTGTTTGCATCATTTTTATCGTATATTTAATGAATTAATAGCAATAAACTGAAAATTCACAAAAACGTGGAAAAAAGCAAAATATTGCCTAATTCGATGATATTTTGTTTATATCACATTAAGGAAAATGGGATGATAAACGTCAAAATATTGCTGAATTCGATGATTTTTAGTACGAAACAAAATGCAAGAAAACTTGCTTAAAATGCAATATTATGCAAAAATCTGAGATATGAAAGCCAAATCACATATCGTGATACTACATGAAATAGTATCGAAATATTGGTAAAAATGAATATATTTACGTAATATCAAACTACATGAAAAACGTGAAAAGAGTCATTATTATACCAAATTTGAGGATTTTAACTTCGAATCATAGAGCGACGTTTCGAATTTTTTAGACCCTAGAAAAGACGTATAAAGATGTTGCTTCCAATACAAATGCTAAAAATCAATGTGTTTTCATTAAAATTAACTAAAATGTTCCTGATATTCGCTTTATATTACCGATGGAAGATATAGACGTAAAACCGATCTAATCCGTTTGAAACGTCGATATATGCAATAAAAACTGAACTTCTCCCCTTTTCAATATCTTACTCAGTATTTTAAAGAGAAACAAATAAATGATTGAAAATGAAGTATTTAGGGGTTTTTCTGATCAATTATGTGTTTGCATAATTGTTATCGTATATTTATTGAATTAATAACAATAAACTGAAAATTCACAAAAACGTGGAAAAACGGCAAAATATTGCCTAATTCGATGATATTTTGTTTAAATCACATAAAGGAAAAGGGGATGCTAAAGGTCAAAATATTGCTAAATGCGATGATTTTTAGGTCAAAACGAAATGCAAGAAAACTTGCTTAAAAATGCAAAATTTGCGAAATTCTGAGATTTGAAGGCCAAATCACATATCGTGAGAAAACATGAAGTAGTATCGAAATATTGGTAAAAACGAATATATATACGGAAAATAACACTACATGAATAACGTGAAAAATGTCACTATATTACCATATTTGAGGATTTTAACTTCAAATCATAGAGCGAGGTTTCGTATTATTTAGATCAAAGAAAAGACATATGACAATGTTGTTTCAAATACAAATGATAAAAATCAAAGTGTTTTCATTAGAATTAACTAAAATGTTCCTGATTTTACGTTCATATTACCGATGGAAGATGTACACGTAAAACCACTCTAATCCGGCTGAAACGTCGATATATGCAATAAAAACAGAACTTCTCCCTTTCCAATATCTTACTCAGTATTTTAACGAGAAACAAATAGTTGATTGAAAATGAAGTGTTTAAGGTTAATTTCTAATCAATTATGTGTTTGCATCATTTTTATCGTATATTTAATGAATTAATAGCAATAAACTGAAAATTCACAAAAACGTGGAAAAACCGCAAAGTATTTTTAAATATTTATAAAATATTGCCTAATTCGATGATATTTTGTTTATATCACATAAAGGAAAAGGGGATGATAAACGTCAAAATATTGCTGAATTCGATGATTTTTAGTACGAAACAAAATGCAAGAAAACTTGCTTAAAATGCAATATTATGCGAAAATCTGAGATATGAAAACCAAATCACATATCGTGATACTACATGAAATAGTATCGAAATATTGGTAAAAATGAATATATTTACGTAATATCAAACTGCATGAAAAACGTGAAAAAAATCATTATTATACCAAATTTGAGGATTTTAACTTCGAATCATAGAGCGACGTTTCGTATTTTTTAGACCCTAGAAAAGACGTATAAAGATGTTACTTCCAATACAAATGATAAAAATCAATGTATTTTCATTAAAATTAACTAAAATGTTCCTGATTTTCGGTTTATATTACCGATGGAAGATGTACACGTAAAACCGTTCTAATCCGGCTGAAACGTCGATATATGCAATAAAAACAGAACTTCTCCCCTTTTCAATATCTTACTCAGTATTTTAACGAGAAACAAATAGATGATTGAAAATGAAGTATTTAAGGTTATTTTCTGATCAATTATGTCTTTGCATAATTTTTATCGTATATTTATTGAATTAATAACAATAAACTGAAAATTCACAAAAACGTGGAAAATCGGCAAAATATTGCCTAATTCGAAGATATTTTTTTTAAATCACATAAAGGAAAAGAGGATGATAAAGATCAAAATATTGCTAAATTCGATGATTTTTAGTAGAAAACAAAATGCAAGAAAACTTGCTTAAAGATGCAAAATTTGCGAAATTCTGAGATTTGAAGGCCAAATCACATGTCGTGAGAAAACATGAAGAAGTATCGAAATATTGGTGAAAACGAATATATATACGTAAAATCACACTACATGAATAACGTGAAAAAAGTCACAATATTACCATATATGAGGATTTTAACTTCAAATCATAGAGCGAGGTTTCGTATTATTTAGATCCAAGAAAAGACATATGACACTGTTGTTTCAAATACAAATGATAAAAATCAATGTGTTTTCATTAGAATTAACTAAAATGTTCCTGATTTTCCATTTATATTACTGATGGAAGATGTACACGTAAAACCGCTCTAATCCGGCTGAAACGTCGATATATGCAATAAAAACAGAACTTCTCCCTTTCCAATATGTTACTCAGTATTTTAACGAGAAACAAATTGTTGATTGAAAATGAAGTATTTAAGGTTAATTTCTAATCAATTATGTGTTTGCATCATTTTTATCGTATATTTAATGAATTAATAGCAATAAACTGAAAATTCACAAAAACCTGGAAAAAAAGCAAAATATTGCCTAATTCGATGATATTTTGTTTATATCACATTAAGGAAAATGGGATGATAAACGTCAAAATATTGCTGAATTCGATGATTTTTAGTACGAAACAAAATGCAAGAAAACTTGCTTAAAATGCAATATTATGCAAAAATCTGAGATATGAAAGCCAAATCACATATCGTGATACTACATGAAATAGTATCGAAATATTGGTAAAAATGAATATATTTACGTAATATCAAACTACATGAAAAACGTGAAAAGAGTCATTATTATACCAAATTTGAGGATTTTAACTTCGAATCATAGAGCGACGTTTCGAATTTTTTAGACCCTAGAAAAGACGTATAAAGATGTTGCTTCCAATACAAATGATATAAATCAATGTATTTTCATTAAAATTAACTAAAATGTTCCTGATTTTCGGTTTATATTACTGATGGAAGATGTACACGTAAAACCGTTCTAATCCGGCTGAAACGTCGATATATGCAATAAAAACAGAACTTCTCCCTTTCCAATATGTTACTCAGTATTTTAACGAGAAACAAATTGTTGATTGAAAATGAAGTATTTAAGGTTAATTTCTAATCAATTATGTGTTTGCATCATTTTTATCGTATATTTAATGAATTAATAATTAATAAATTAATAAACTGAAAATTCACAAAAACGTGGAAAAAAAGCAAAATATATCCTAATTCGATGATATTTTGTTTATATCACATAATGGAAAAGCGGTTGATAAACGTTAAAATATTGCTGAATTCGATGATTTTTAGTACGAAACAAAATGCAAGAAAACATGCTTAATATGCAATATTATGCGAAAATCTGAGATATGAAAACCAAATCACATATCGTGATACTACATGAAATAGTATCGAAATATTGGTAAAAATGAATATATTTACGTAATATCAAACTGCATGAAAAACGTGAAAAAAATCATTATTATACCAAATTTGAGGATTTTAACTTCGAATCATAGAGCGACGTTTCGTATTTTTTAGACCCTAGAAAAGACGTATAAAGATGTTGCTTCCAATACAAATGATAAAAATCAATGTATTTTCATTAAAATTAACTAAAATGTTCCTGATTTTCGGTTTATATTACCGATGGAAGATGTACACGTAAAACCGTTCTAATCCGGCTGAAACGTCGATATATGCAATAAAAACAGAACTTCTCCCCTTTTCAATATCTTACTCAGTATTTTAACGAGAAACAAATAAATGATTGAAAATGAAGTATTTAAGGTTATTTTCTGATCAATTATGTCTTTGCATAATTTTTATCGTATATTTATTGAATTAATAACAATAAACTGAAAATTCACAAAAACGTGGAAAATCGGCAAAATATTGCCTAATTCGAAGATATTTTTTTTAAATCACATAAAGGAAAAGAGGATGATAAAGGTCAAAATATTGCTAAATTCGATGATTTTTAGTAGAAAACGAAATGCAAGAAAACTTGCTTAAAGATGCAAAATTTGCGAAATTCTGAGATTTGAAGGCCAAATCACATGTCGTGAGAAAACATGAAGAAGTATCGAAATATTGGTGAAAACGAATATATATACGTAAAATCACACTACATGAATAACGTGAAAAAAGTCACAATATTACCATATATGAGGATTTTAACTTCAAATCATAGAGCGAGGTTTCGTATTATTTAGATCCAAGAAAAGACATATGACACTGTTGTTTCAAATACAAATGATAAAAATCAATGTGTTTTCATTAGAATTAACTAAAATGTTCATGATTTTCCATTTATATTACTGATGGAAGATGTACACGTAAAACCGCTCTAATCCGGCTGAAACGTCGATATATGCAATAAAAACAGAACTTCTCCCTTTCCAATATGTTACTCAGTATTTTAACGAGAAACAAATTGTTGATTGAAAATGAAGTATTTAAGGTTAATTTCTAATCAATTATGTGTTTGCATCATTTTTATCGTATGTTTAATGAATTAATAATTAATAAATTAATAAATAAATAAACTGAAAATTCACAAAAACGTGGAAAAAAGCAAAATATATCCTAATTCGATGACATTTTGTTTATATCACATAATGGAAAAGCGGTTGATAAACGTTAAAATATTGCTGAATTCGATGATTTTTAGTACGAAACAAAATGCAAGAAAACATGCTTAATATGCAATATTATGCGAAAATCTGAGATATGAAAACCAAATCACATATCGTGATACTACATGAAATAGTATCGAAATATTGGTAAAAATGAATATATTTACGTAATATCAAACTGCATGAAAAACGTGAAAAAAATCATTATTATACCAAATTTGAGGATTTTAACTTCGAATCATAGAGCGACGTTTCGTATTTTTTAGACCCTAGAAAAGACGTATAAAGATGTTGCTTCCAATACAAATGATAAAAATCAATGTATTTTCATTAAAATTAACTAAAATGTTCCTGATTTTCGGTTTATATTACCGATGGAAGATGTACACGTAAAACCGTTCTAATCCGGCTGAAACGTCGATATATGCAATAAAAACAGAACTTCTCCCCTTTTCAATATCTTACTCAGTATTTTAACGAGAAACAAATAAATGATTGAAAATGAAGTATTTAAGGTTATTTTCTGATCAATTATGTCTTTGCATAATTTTTATCGTATATTTATTGAATTAATAACAATAAACTGAAAATTCTCAAAAACGTGGAAAATCGGCAAAATATTGCCTAATTCGAAGATATTTTTTTTAAATCACATAAAGGAAAAGAGGATGATAAAGGTCAAAATATTGCTAAATTCGATGATTTTTAGTACGAAACAAAATGCAAGAAAACTTGCTTAAAATGCAATATTATGCAAAAATCTGAGATATGAAAGCCAAATCACATATCGTGATACTACATGAAATAGTATCGAAATATTGGTAAAAATGAATATATTTACGTAATATCAAACTACATGAAAAACGTGAAAAGAGTCATTATTATACCAAATTTGAGGATTTTAACTTCGAATCATAGAGCGACGTTTCGAATTTTTTAGACCCTAGAAAAGACGTATAAAGATGTTGCTTCCAATACAAATGCTAAAAATCAATGTGTTTTCATTAAAATTAACTAAAATGTTCCTGATTTTCGCTTTATATTACCGATGGAAGATATAGACGTAAAACCGATCTAATCCGGCTGAAACGTCGATATATGCAATAAAAACTGAGCTTCTCCCCTTTTCAATATCTTACTCAGTATTTTAAAGAGAAACAAATAAATGATTGAAAATGAAGTATTTAGGGGTTTTTCTGATCAATTATGTGTTTGCATAATTTTTATCGTATATTTATTGAATTAATAACAATAAACTGAAAATTCACAAAAACGTGGAAAAACGGCAAAATATTGCCTAATTCGATGATATTTTGTTTAAATCACATAAAGGAAAAGGGGATGCTAAAGGTCAAAATATTGCTAAATGCGATGATTTTTAGGTCAAAACGAAATGCAAGAAAACTTGCTTAAAAATGCAAAATTTGCGAAATTCTGAGATTTGAAGGCCAAATCACATATCGTGAGAAAACATGAAGTAGTATCGAAATATTGGTAAAAACGAATATATATACGGAAAATAACACTAAATGAATAACGTGAAAAATGTCACTATATTACCATATATGAGGATTTTAACTTCAAATCATAGAGCGAGGTTTCGTATTATTTAGATCAAAGAAAAGACATATGACAATGTTGTTTCAAATACAAATGATAAAAATCAAAGTGTTTTCATTAGAATTAACTAAAATGTTCCTGATTTTACGTTTATATTACCGATGGAAGATGTACACGTAAAACCGCTCTAATCCGGCTGAAACGTCGATATATGCAATAAAAACAGAACTTCTCCCTTTCCAATATCTTACTCAGTATTTTAACGAGAAACAAATAGTTGATTGAAAATGAAGTGTTTAAGGTTAATTTCTAATCAATTATGTGTTTGCATCATTTTTATCGTATATTTAATGAATTAATAGCAATAAACTGAAAATTCACAAAAACGTGGAAAAACCGCAAAGTATTTTTAAATATTTATAAAATATTGCCTAATTCGATGATATTTTGTTTATATCACATAAAGGAAAAGGGGATGATAAACGTCAAAATATTGCTGAATTCGATGATTTTAAGTACGAAACAAAATGCAAGAAAACTTGCTTAAAATGCAATATTATGCGAAAATCTGAGATATGAAAACCAAATCACATATCGTGATACTACATGAAATAGTATCGAAATAATGGTAAAAATGAATATATCTACGTAATATCAAACTGCATGAAAAACGTGAAAAAAATCATTATTATACCAAATTTGAGGATTTTAACTTCGAATCATAGAGCGACGTTTCGTATTTTTTAGACCCTAGAAAAGACGTATAAAGATGTTGCTTCCAATACAAATGATAAAAATCAATGTATTTTCATTAAAATTAACTAAAATGTTCCTGATTTTCGGTTTATATTACCGATGGAAGATGTACACGTAAAACCGTTCTAATCCGGCTGAAACGTCGATATATGCAATAAAAACAGAACTTCTCCCCTTTTCAATATCTTACTCAGTATTTTAACGAGAAACAAATAGATGATTGAAAATGAAGTATTTAAGGTTATTTTCTGATCAATTATGTCTTTGCATAATTTTTATCGTATATTTATTGAATTAATAACAATAAACTGAAAATTCACAAAAACGTGGAAAATCGGCAAAATATTGCCTAATTCGAAGATATTTTTTTTAAATCACATAAAGGAAAAGAGGATGATAAAGGTCAAAATATTGCTAAATTCGATGATTTTTAGTAGAAAACAAAATGCAAGAAAACTTCCTTAAAGATGCAAAATTTGCGAAATTCTGAGATTTGAAGGCCAAATCACATGTCGTGAGAAAACATGAAGAAGTATCGAAATATTGGTGAAAACGAATATATATACGTAAAATCACACTACATGAATAACGTGAAAAAAGTCACAATATTACCATATATGAGGATTTTAACTTCAAATCATAGAGCGAGGTTTCGTATTATTTAGATCCAAGAAAAGACATATGACACTGTTGTTTCAAATACAAATGATAAAAATCAATGTGTTTTCATTAGAATTAACTAAAATGTTCCTGATTTTCCATTTATATTACTGATGGAAGATGTACACGTAAAACCGCTCTAATCCGGCTGAAACGTCGATATATGCAATAAAAACAGAACTTCTCCCTTTCCAATATGTTACTCAGTATTTTAACGAGAAACAAATTGTTGATTGAAAATGAAGTATTTAAGGTTAATTTCTAATCAATTATGTGTTTGCATCATTTTTATCGTATATTTAATGAATTAATAATTAATAAATTAATAAATTAATAAACTGAAAATACACAAAAACGTGGAAAAAAAGCAAAATATATCCTAATTCGATGATATTTTGTTTATATCACATAATGGAAAAGCGGTTGATAAACGTTAAAATATTGCTAAATTAGATGATTTTTAGTACGAAACAAAATGCAAGAAAACATGCTTAATATGCAATATTATGCGAAAATCTGAGATATGAAAACCAAATCACATATCGTGATACTACATGAAATAGTATCGAAATATTGGTAAAAATGAATATATTTACGTAATATCAAACTGCATGAAAAACGTGAAAAAAATCATTATTATACCAAATTTGAGGATTTTAACTTCGAATCATAGAGCGACGTTTCGTATTTTTTAGACCCTAGAAAAGACGTATAAAGATGTTGCTTCCAATACAAATGATAAAAATCAATGTATTTTCATTAAAATTAACTAAAATGTTCCTGATTTTCGGTTTATATTACCGATGGAAGATGTACACGTAAAACCGTTCTAATCCGGCTGAAACGTCGATATATGCAATAAAAACAGAACTTCTCCCCTTTTCAATATCTTACTCAGTATTTTAAAGAGAAACAATTAGATGATTGAAAATGAAGTATTTAAGGTTATTTTCTGATCAATTATGTGTTTGCATAATTTTTATCGTATATATAATGAATTAATAACAATAAACTGAAAATTCACATAAACGTAGAAAAACGGCAAAATATTGCCTAATTCGATGATATTTTGTTTAAATCTCATAAAGGAAAAGGGGATGATAAAGGTCAAAATATTGCTAAATTCGATGATTTTTAGTACAAAACAAAATGCAAGAAAACTTGCTTAAAAATGCAAAATTTGCGAAATTCTGAGATTTGAAGGCCAAATCACATATCGTGAGAAAACATGAAGTAGTATCGAAATATTGGCAAAAATGAATATATATACGTAAAATCACACTACATGAATAATTTGAGAAAAGTCACTATATTACCATATTTGAGGATTTTAACTTCAAATCATAGAGCGAGGTAAAGTATTATTTAGATCCAAGAAAAGATATATGACAATGTTGTTTCAAATATAAATGATAAAAATCAAAGTGTTTTCATTAGAATTAACTAAAATGTTCCTGATTTTCGCTTTATATTACCGATGGAAGATATAGACGTAAAACCGATCTAATCCGGCTGAAACGTCGATATATGCAATAAAAACTGAACTTCTCCCCTTTTCAATATCTTACTCAGTATTTTAAAGAGAAACAAATAAATGATTGAAAATGAAGTATTTAGGGTTTTTTCTGATCAATTATGTGTTTGCATAATTTTTATCGTATATTTATTGAATTAATAACAATAAACTGAAAATTCACAAAAACGTGGAAAAACGGCAAAATATTGCCTAATTCGATGATATTTTGTTTAAATCACATAAAGGAAAAGGGGATGCTAAAGGTCAAAATATTGCTAAATGCGATGATTTTTAGGTCAAAACGAAATGCAAGAAAACTTGCTTAAAAATGCAAAATTTGCGAAATTCTGAGATTTGAAGGCCAAATCACATATCTTGAGAAAACATGAAGTAGTATCGAAATATTGGTAAAAACGAATATATATATACGGAAAATAACACAACATGAATAACGTGAAAAATGTCACTATAATACCATATTTGAGGATTTTAACTTCAAATCATAGGGCGAGGTTTCGTATTATTTAGATCAAAGAAAAGACATATGACAATGTTGTTTCAAATACAAATGATAAAAATCAAAGTGTTTTCATTAGAATTAACTAAAATGTTCCTGATTTTACGTTTAAATTACCGATGGAAGATAAACACGTAAAACCGCTCTAATCCGGCTGAAACGTCGATATATGCAATAAAAACAGAACTTCTCCCTTTCCAATATCTTACTCAGTATTTTAACGAGAAACAAATAGTTGATTGAAAATGAAGTGTTTAAGGTTAATTTCTAATCAATTATGTGTTTGCATCATTTTTATCGTATATTTAATGAATTAATAGCAATAAACTGAAAATTCACAAAAACGTGGAAAAACCGCAAAGTATTTTTAAATATTTATAAAATATTGCCTAATTCGATGATATTTTGTTTATATCACATAAAGGAAAAGGGGATGATAAACGTCAAAATATTGCTGAATTCGATGATTTTTAGTACGAAACAAAATGCAAGAAAACATGCTTAATATGCAATATTATGCGAAAATCTGAGATTTGAAGGCCAAATCACATATCGTGATACTACACGAAATAGTATCGAAATATTGGTAAAAATGAATATATTTACGTAATATCAAACTACATGAAAAACGTGAAAAAAGTCATTATTATACCAAATTTGAGGATTTTAACTTCGAATCATAGAGCGACGTTTCGTATTTTTTAGACCCTAGAAAAGACGTATAAAGATGTTGCTTCTAATACAAATGATAAAAATCAATGTGTTTTCATTAAAATTAACTAAAATGTTCCTGATTTTCGCTTTATTTTACCGATGGAAGATGTAGACGTAAAACCGTTCTAATCCGGCAGAAACGTCGATATATGCAATAAAAACAGAACTTCTCCCCTTTTCAATATCTTACTCAGTATTTTAAAGAGAAACAATTAGATGATTGAAAATGAAGTATTTAAGGTTATTTTCTGATCAATTATGTGTTTGCATAATTTTTATCGTATATATAATGAGTTAATACCAATAAACTGAAAATTCACATAAACGTAGAAAAACGGCAAAATATTGCCTAATTCGATGATATTTTGTTTAAATCTCATAAAGGAAAAGGGGATGATAAAGGTCAAAATATTGCTAAATTCGATGATTTTTAGTACAAAACAAAATGCAAGAAAACTTGCTTAAAAATGCAAAATTTGCGAAATTCTGAGATTTGAAGGCCAAATCATATATCGTGAGAAAACATGAAGTAGTATCGAAATATTGGCAAAAATGAATATATATACGTAAAATCACACTACATGAATAATTTGAAAAAAGTCACTATATTACCATATTTGAGGATTTTAACTTCAAATCATAGAGCGAGGTAAAGTATTATTTAGATCCAAGAAAAGATATATGACAATGTTGTTTCAAATATAAATGATAAAAATCAAAGTGTTTTCATTAGAATTAACTAAAATGTTCCTGATTTTCTGTTCATATTACCGATAGAAGATGTACACGTAAAACTGCTCTAATCCGGCTGAAACGTCGATATATGCAATAAAAACAGAACTTCTCCCCTTTCCAATATCTTACTCAGTATTTTAACTAGAAACAAATAGTTGATTGAAAATGAAGTGTTTAAGGTTAATTTCTAATCATTATGTGTTTGCATCATTTTATCGTATATTTAATGAATTAATAGCAATAAACTGAAAATTCACAAAAACGTGGATAAACAGCAAAATACTGCCTAATTCGATGATATTTTGTTTATATCACATAAAGGAAAAGGGGATGATAAACGTCAAAATATTGCTGAATTCGATGATTTTTAGTACGAAACAAAATGCAAGAAAACTTGCTTAAAATGCAATATTATTCGAAAATCTGAGATATGAAAACCAAATCACATATCGTGATACTACATGAAATAGTATCGAAATATTGGTAAAAATGAATATATTTACGTAATATCAAACTGCATGAAAAACGTGAAAAAAATCATTATTATACCAAATTTGAGGATTTTAACTTCGAATCATAGAGCGACGTTTCGTATTTTTTAGACCCTAGAAAAGACGTATAAAGATGTTGCTTCCAATACAAATGATAAAAATCAATGTATTTTCATTAAAATTAACTAAAATGTTCCTGATTTTCGGTTTATATTACCGATGGAAGATGTACACGTAAAACCGTTCTTATCCGGCTGAAACGTCGATATATGCAATAAAAACAGAACTTCTCCCCTTTTCAATATCTTACTCAGTATTTCAACGAGAAACAAATAGATGATTGAAAATGAAGTATTTAAGGTTAATTTCTAATCAATTATGTGTTTGCATCATTTTTATCGTATATTTAATGAATTAATAGCAATAAACTGAAAATTCACAAAAACGTGGAAAAAAAGCAAAATATTGCCTAATTCGATGATATTTTGTTTATATCACATTAAGGAAAATGGGATGATAAACGTCAAAATATTGCTGAATTCGATGATTTTTAGTACGAAACAAAATGCAAGAAAACATGCTTAAAATGCAATATTATGCAAAAATCTGAGATATGAAAGCCAAATCACATATCGTGATGCTACATGAAATAGTATCGAAATATTGGTAAAAATGAATATATTTACGTAATATCAAACTACATGAAAAACGTGAAAAGAGTCATTATTATACCAAATTTGAGGATTTTAACTTCGAATCATAGAGCGACGTTTCGAATTTTTTAGACCCTAGAAAAGACGTATAAAGATGTTGCTTCCAATACAAATGCTAAAAATCAATGTGTTTTCATTAAAATTAACTAAAATGTTCCTGATTTTCGCTTTATATTACCGATGGAAGATATAGACGTAAAACCGATCTAATCCGGCTGAAACGTCGATATATGCAATAAAAACTGAACTTCTCCCCTTTTCAATATCTTACTCAGTATTTTAAAGAGAAACAAATAAATGATTGAAAATGAAGTATTTAGGGGTTTTTCTGATCAATTATGTGTTTGCATAATTTTTATCGTATATTTATTGAATTAATAACAATAAACTGAAAATTCACAAAAACGTGGAAAAACGGCAAAATATTGCCTAATTCGATGATATTTTGTTTAAATCACATAAAGGAAAAGGGGATGCTAAAGGTCAAAATATTGCTAAATGCGATGATTTTTAGGTCAAAACGAAATGCAAGAAAACTTGCTTAAAAATGCAAAATTTGCGAAATTCTGAGATTTGAAGCCCAAATCACATATCTTAAGAAAACATGAAGTAGTATCGAAATATTGGTAAAAACGAATATATATACGGAAAATAACACAACATGAATAACGTGAAAAATGTCACTATAATACCATATTTGAGGATTTTAACTTCAAATCATAGAGCGAGGTTTCGTATTATTTAGATCAAAGAAAAGACATATGACAATGTTGTTTCAAATACAAATGATAAAAATCAAAGTGTTTTCATTAGAATTAACTAAAATGTTCCTGATTTTACGTTTATATTACCGATGGAAGATAAACACGTAAAACCGCTCTAATCCGGCTGAAACGTCGATATATGCAATAAAAACAGAACTTCTCCCTTTCCAATATCTTACTCAGTATTTTAACGAGAAACAAATAGTTGATTGAAAATGAAGTGTTTAAGGTTAATTTCTAATCAATTATGTGTTTGCATCATTTTTATCGTATATTTAATGAATTAATAGCAATAAACTGAAAATTCACAAAAACGTGGAAAAACCGCAAAGTATTTTTAAATATTTATAAAATATTGCCTAATTCGATGATATTTTGTTTATATCACATAAAGGAAAAGGGGATGATAACCGTCAAAATATTGCTGAATTCGATGATTTTTAGTACGAAACAAAATGCAAGAAAACTTGCTTAAAATGCAATATTATGCGAAAATCTGAGATATGAAAACCAAATCACATATCGTGATACTACATAAAATAGAATCGAAATATTGGTAAAAATGAATATATTTACGTAATATCAAACTGCATGAAAAACGTGAAAAAAATCATTATTATACCAAATTTGAGAATTTTAACTTCGAATCATAGAGCGACGTTTCGTATTTTTTAGACCCTAGAAAAGACGTATAAAGATGTTGCTTCCAATACAAATGATAAAAATCAATGTATTTTCATTAAAATTAACTAAAATGTTCCTGATTTTCGGTTTATATTACCGATGGAAGATGTACACGTAAAACCGTTCTAATCCGGCTGAAACGTCGATATATGCAATAAAAACAGAACTTCTCCCCTTTTCAATATCTTACTCAGTATTTTAACGAGAAACAAATAGATGATTGAAAATGAAGTATTTAAGGTTATTTTCTGATCAATTATGTCTTTGCATAATTTTTATCGTATATTTATTGAATTAATAACAATAAACTGAAAATTCACAAAAACGTGGAAAATCGGCAAAATATTGCCTAATTCGAAGATATTTTTTTTAAATCACATAAAGGAAAAGAGGATGATAAAGGTCAAAATATTGCTAAATTCGATGATTTTTAGTAGAAAACAAAATGCAAGAAAACTTGCTTAAAGATGCAAAATTTGCGAAATTCTGAGATTTGAAGGCCAAATCACATGTCGTGAGAAAACATGAAGAAGTATCGAAATATTGGTGAAAACGAATATATATACGTAAAATCACACTACATGAATAACGTGAAAAAAGTCACAATATTACCATATATGAGGATTTTAACTTCAAATCATAGAGCGAGGTTTCGTATTATTTAGATCCAAGAAAAGACATATGACACTGTTGTTTCAAATACAAATGATAAAAATCAATGTGTTTTCATTGAAATTAACTAAAATGTTCCTGATTTTCCATTTATATTACTGATGGAAGATGTACACGTAAAACCGCTCTAATCCGGCTGAAACGTCGATATATGCAATAAAAACAGAACATCTCCCTTTCCAATATCTTACTCAGTATTTTAACGAGAAACAAATTGTTGATTGAAAATGAAGTGTTTAAGGTTAATTTCTAATCAATTATGTGTGTGCATCATTTTTATCCTATATTTAATGAATCAATAATTAATAAATTAATAAATTAATAAACTGAAAATTCTCAAAAACGTGGAAAAAAAGCAAAATATATCCTAATTCGATGATAATTTGTTTATATCACATAATGGAAAAGCGGTTGATAAACGTTAAAATATTGCTGAATTCGATGATTTTTAGTACGAAACAAAATGCAAGAAAACATGCTTAATATGCAATATTATGCGAAAATTTGAGATTTGAAGACCAAATCACATATCGTGATACTACATGAAATAGTATCGAAATATTGGTAAAAATGAATATATTTACGTAATATCAAACTACATGAAAAACGTGAAAAAAGTCATTATTATACCAAATTTGAGGATTTTAACTTCGAATCATAGAGCGACGTTTCGTATTTTTTAGACCCTAGAAAAGACGTATAAAGATGTTGCTTCTAATACAAATGATAAAAATCAATGTGTTTTCATTAAAATTAACTAAAATGTTCCTGATTTTCGCTTTATTTTACCGATGGAAGATGTAGACGTAAAACCGTTCTAATCCGGCAGAAACGTCGATATATGCAATAAAAACAGAACTTCTCCCCTTTTCAATATCTTACTCAGTATTTTAAAGAGAAACAATTAGATGATTGAAAATGAAGTATTTAAGGTTATTTTCTGATCAATTATGTGTTTGCATAATTTTTATCGTATATATAATGAATTAATAACAATAAACCGAAAATTCACATGTTTATGTGAATTTTCGGTAGAAAAACGGCAAAATATTGCCTAATTCGATGATATTTTGTTTAAATCTCATAAAGGAAAAGGGGATGATAAAGGTCAAAATATTGCTAAATTCGATGATTTTTAGTACAAAACAAAATGCAAGAAAACTTGCTTAAAATGCAATATTTTGCGAAAATATGAGATTTGAATGCCAAATCACATATCGTGATACTACATGAAATAGTATCGAAATATTGGTAAAAATGAATATATTTACGTAATATCAAACTACATGAAAAACGTGAAAAAAGTCATTATTATACTAAATTTGAGGATTTTAACTTCGAATCATAGAGCGACGTTTCGTTTTTTTAGACCCTAGAAAAGACGTATAAAGATGTTGCTTATAATACAAATGATAAAAATCAATGTATTTTCATTAAAATTAACTAAAATGTTCCTGATTTTCGGTTTATATTACCGATGGAAGATGTACACGTAAAACCGTTCTAATCCGGCTGAAACGTCGATATATGCAATAAAAACAGAACTTCTCCCCTTTTCAATATCTAACTCAGTATTTTAAAGAGAAACAAATAGATGATTGAAAATGAAGTATTTAGGTTATTTTCTGATCAATTATGTGTTTGCATAATTTTTATCGTATATATATTGAATTAATAACAATAAACTGAAAATTCACAAAAACGTGGAAAAACGGCAAAATATTGCCTAATTCGATGATATTTTGTTTAAATCACATAAAGGAAAAGAGGATGATAAAGGTCAAAATATTGCTAAATTCGATGATTTTTAGTACAAAACAAAATGCAAGAAAACTTGCTTAAAGATGCAAAATTTGCGAAATTCTGAGATTTGAAGGCCAAATCACATATCGTGAGAAAATATGAAGTAGTATCGAAATAATGGTAAAAACGAATATATATACGTAAAATCACACTACATGAATAACGTGAAAAAAGGCACTATATTACCAGATTTGAGGGTTTTATCTTCAATTCATAGAGCGAGGTTTCGTATTATTTAGATCCAAGAAATGACATGACAATGTTGTTTCAAATACAAATGATAAAAATCAAAGTGTTTTCAATAGAATTAACTGAAATGTTCCTGATTTTCCTGTTATATTACCGATGGAAGATATACACGTAAAACCGCTCTAATCCGGCTGAAACGTCGATATATGCAATAAAAATAGAACTTCTTCCCTTTCCAATATCTTACTCAGTATTTTAACGAGAAACAAATCGTTGATTGAAAATGAAGTGTTTAAGGTTAATTTCTAATCAATTATGTGTTTGCATCATTTTTATCGTATATTTAATGAAGTAATAGCAATAAACTGAAAATTCACAAAAACGTGGAAAAAAAGCAAAATATTGCCTAATTCGATGATATTTTGTTTATATCACATTAAGGAAAAGGGGATGATAAACGTCAAAATATTGCTGAATTCGATGATTTTTAGTACGAAACAAAATGCAAGAAAACTTGCTTAAAATGCAATATTATGCAAAAATCTGAGATATGAAAGCCAAATCACATATTGTGATACTACATGAAATAGTATCGAAATATTGGTAAAAATGAATATATTTACGTAATATCAAACTACATGAAAAACGTGAAAAGAGTCATTATTATACCAAATTTGAGGATTTTAACTTCGAATCATAGAGCGACGTTTCGAATTTTTTAGACCCTAGAAAAGACGTATAAAGATGTTGCTTCCAATACAAATGCTAAAAATCAATGTGTTTTCATTAAAATTAACTAAAATGTTCCTGATTTTCGCTTTATATTACCGATGGAAGATGTAGACGTAAAACCGATCTAATCCGGCTAAAACGTCGATATATGCAATAAAAACTGAACTTCTCCCCTTTTCAATATCTTACTCAGTATTTTAAAGAGAAACAAATAAATGATTGAAAATGAAGTATTTAGGGGTTTTTCTGATCAATTATGTGTTTGCATAATTTTTATCGTACATTTATTGAATTAATAACAATAAACTGAAAATTCACAAAAACGTGGAAAAACGGCAAAATATTGCCTAATTCGATGATATTTTGTTTAAATCACATAAAGGAAAAGGGGATGCTAAAGGTCAAAATATTGCTAAATGCGATGATTTTTAGGTCAAAACGAAATGCAAGAAAACTTGCTTAAAAATGCAAAATTTGCGAAATTCTGAGATTTGAAGGCCAAATCACATATCGTGAGAAAACATGAAGTAGTATCGAAATATTGGTAAAAACGAATATATATACGGAAAATAACACTACATGAATAACGTGAAAAATGTCACTATATTACCATATTTGAGGATTTTAACTTCAAATCATAGAGCGAGGTTTCGTATTATTTAGATCAAAGAAAAGACATATGACAATGTTGTTTCAAATACAAATGATAAAAATCAAAGTGTTTTCATTAGAATAAACTAAAATGTTCCTGATTTTACGTTAATATTACCGATGGAAGATGTACACGTAAAACCGCTCTAATCCGG
Source organism: Procambarus clarkii (assembly GCF_040958095.1). Lineage (NCBI taxonomy): Eukaryota > Metazoa > Arthropoda > Malacostraca > Decapoda > Cambaridae > Procambarus > Procambarus clarkii. The sequence goes on along the minus strand of NC_091193.1, from coordinate 1,105,962 downwards.
CTGAAACGTCGATATATGCAATAAAAACAGAACTTCTCCCTTTCCAATATCTTACTCAGTATTTTAACGAGAAACAAATAGTTGATTGAAAATGAAGTGTTTAAGGTTAGATTCTAATCAATTATGTGTTTGCATCATTTTTATCATATATTTAATGAATTAATAGCAATAAACTGAAAATTCACAAAAACGTGGAAAAACCGCAAAGTATTTTTAAATATTTATAAAATATTGCCTAATTCGATGATATTTTGTTTATATCACATAAAGGAAAAGGGGATGATAAACGTCAAAATATTGCTGAATTCGATGATTTTTAGTACGAAACAAAATGCAAGAAAACTTGCTTAAAATGCAATATTATGCGAAAATCTGAGATATGAAAACCAAATCACATATCGTGATACTACATGAAATAGTATCGAAATATTGGTAAAAATGAATATATTTACGTAATATCAAACTGCATGAAAAACGTGAAAAAAATCATTATTATACCAAATTTGAGGATTTTAACTTCGAATCATAGAGCGACGTTTCGTATTTTTTAGACCCTAGAAAAGACGTATAAAGATGTTGCTTCCAATACAAATGATAAAAATCAATGTATTTTCATTAAAATTAACTAAAATGTTCCTGATTTTCGGTTTATATTACCGATGGAAGATGTACACGTAAAACCGTTCTAATCCGGCTGAAACGTCGATATATGCAATAAAAACAGAACTTCTCCCCTTTTCAATATCTTACTCAGTATTTTAACGAGAAACAAATAGATGATTGAAAATGAAGTATTTAAGGTTATTTTCTGATCAATTATGTCTTTGCATAATTTTTATCGTATATTTATTGAATTAATAACAATAAACTGAAAATTCACAAAAACGTGGAAAATCGGCAAAATATTGCCTAATTCGAAGATATTTTTTTTAAATCACATAAAGGAAAAGAGGATGATAAAGGTCAAAATATTGCTAAATTCGATGATTTTTAGTAGAAAACAAAATGCAAGAAAACTTGCTTAAAGATGCAAAATTTGCGAAATTCTGAGATTTGAAGGCCAAATCACATGTCGTGAGAAAACATGAAGAAGTATCGAAATATTGGTGAAACGAATATATATACGTAAAATCACACTACATTAATAACGTGAAAAAAGTCACAATATTACCATATATGAGGATTTTAACTTCAAATCATAGAGCGAGGTTTCGTATTATTTAGATCCAAGAAAAGACATATGACACTGTGGTTTCAAATACAAATGATAAAAATCAATGTGTTTTCATTAGAATTAACTAAAATGTTCCTGATTTTCCCTTTATATTACTGATAGAAGATGTACACGTAAAACCGCTCTAATCCGGCTGAAACGTCGATATATGCAATAAAAACAGAACTTCTCCCTTTCCAATATGTTACTCAGTATTTTAACGAGAAACAAATTGTTGATTGAAAATGAAGTATTTAAGGTTAATTTCTAATCAATTATGTGTTTGCATCATTTTTATCGTATATTTAATGAATTAATAATTAATAAATTAATAAATTAATAAACTGAAAATTCACAAAAACGTGGAAAAAAGCAAAATATATCCTAATTCGATGATATTTTCTTTATATCACATAATGGAAAAGCGGTTGATAAACGTTAAAATATTGCTGAATTCGATGATTTTTAGTACGAAACAAAATGCAAGAAAACATGCTTAATATGCAATATTATGCGAAAATCTGAGATATGAAAACCAAATCACATATCGTGATACTACATGAAATAGTATCGAAATATTGGTAAAAATGAATATATTTACGTAATATCAAACTGCATGAAAAACGTGAAAAAAATCATTATTATACCAAATTTGAGGATTTTAACTTCGAATCATAGAGCGACGTTTCGTATTTTTTAGACCCTAGAAAAGACGTATAAAGATGTTGCTTCCAATACAAATGATATAAATCAATGTATTTTCATTAAAATTAACTAAAATGTTCCTGATTTTCGGTTTATATTACCGATGGAAGATGTACACGTAAAACCGTTCTAATCCGGCTGAAACGTCGAAATAAGCAATAAAAACAGAACTTCTCCCCTTTTCAATATCTTACTCAGTATTTTAACGAGAAACAAATAGATGATTGAAAATGAAGTATTTAAGGTTAATTTCTAATCAATTATGTGTTTGCATCATTTTTATCGTATATTTAATGAATTAATAGCAATAAACTGAAAATTCACAAAAACGTGGAAAAAAAAGCAAAATATTGCCTAATTCGATGATATTTTGTTTATATCACATTAAGGAAAATGGGATGATAAACGTCAAAATATTGCTGAATTCGATGATTTTTAGTACGAAACAAAATGCAAGAAAACTTGCTTAAAATGCAATATTATGCAAAAATCTGAGATATGAAAGCCAAATCACATATCGTGATACTACATGAAATAGTATCGAAATTTTGGTAAAAATGAATATATTTACGTAATATCAAACTACATGAAAAACGTGAAAAGAGTCATTATTATACCAAATTTGAGGATTTTAACTTCGAATCATAGAGCGACGTTTCGAATTTTTTAGACCCTAGAAAAGACGTATAAAGATGTTGCTTCCAATAAAAAATGCTAAAAATCAATGTGTTTTCATTAAAATTAACTAAAATGTTCCTGATTTTCGCTTTATATTACCGATGGAAGATATAGACGTAAAACCGATCTAATCCGGCTGAAACGTCGATATATGCAATAAAAACTGAACTTCTCCCCTTTTCAATATCTTACTCAGTATTTTAAAGAGAAACAAATAAATGATTGAAAATGAAGTATTTAGGGGTTTTTCTGATCAATTATGTGTTTGCATAATTTTTATCGTATATTTATTGAATTAATAACAATAAACTGAAAATTCACAAAAACGTGGAAAAACGGCAAAATATTGCCTAATTCGATGATATTTTGTTTAAATCACATAAAGGAAAAGGGGATGCTAAAGGTCAAAATATTGCTAAATGCGATGATTTTTAGGTCAAAACGAAATGCAAGAAAACTTGCTTAAAAATGCAAAATTTGCGAAATTTTGAGATTTGAAGGCCAAATCACATATCGTGAGAAAACATGAAGTAGTATCAAAATATTGGTAAAAACGAATATATATACGGAAAATAACACTACATGAATAACGTGAAAAATGTCACTATATTACCATATTTGAGGATTTTAACTTCAAATCATAGAGCGAGGTTTCGTATTATTTAGATCAAAGAAAAGACATATGACAATGTTGTTTCAAATACAAATGATAAAAATCAAAGTGTTTTCATTAGAATTAACTAAAATGTTCCTGATTTTACGTTTATATTACCGATGGAAGATGTACACGTAAAACCGCTCTAATCCGGCTGAAACGTCGATATATGCAATAAAAACAGAACTTCTCCCTTTCCAATATCTTACTCAGTATTTTAACGAGAAACAAATAGTTGATTGAAAATGAAGTGTTTAAGGTTAATTTCTAATCAATTATGTGTTTGCATCATTTTTATCGTATATTTAATGAATTAATAGCAATAAACTGAAATTTCACAAAAACGTGGAAAAACCGCAAAGTATATTTAAATATTTATAAATTATTGCCTAATTCGATGATATTTTGTTTATATCACATAAAGGAAAAGGGGATGATAAACGTCAAAATATTGCTGAATTCGATGATTTTTAGTACGAAACAAAATGCAAGAAAACTTGCTTAAAATGCAATATTATGCGAAAATCTGAGATATGAAAACCAAATCACATATCGTGATACTACATGAAATAGTATCGAAATATTGGTAAAAATGAATATATTTACGTAATATCAAACTGCATGAAAAACGTGAAAAAAATCATTATTATACCAAATTTGAGGATTTTAACTTCGAATCATAGAGCGACGTTTCGTATTTTTTAGACCCTAGAAAAGACGTATAAAGGTGTTGCTTCCAATACAAATGATAAAAATCAATGTATTTTCATTAAAATTAACTAAAATGTTCCTGATTTTCGGTTTATATTACCGATGGAAGATGTACACGTAAAACCGTTCTAATCCGGCTGAAACGTCGATATATGCAATAAAAACAGAACTTCTCCCCTTTTCAATATCTTACTCAGTATTTTAACGAGAAACAAATAGATGATTGAAAATGAAATATTTAAGGTTAATTTCTAATCAATTATGTGTTTGCATCATTTTTATCGTATATTTAATGAATTAATAGCAATAAACTGAAAATTCACAAAAACGTGGAAAAAAAAGCAAAATATTGCCTAATTCGATGATATTTTGTTTATATCACATTAAGGAAAATGGGATGATAAACGTCAAAATATTGCTGAATTCGATGATTTTTAGTACGAAACAAAATGCAAGAAAACTTGCTTAAAATGCAATATTATGCAAAAATCTGAGATATGAAAGCCAAATCACATATCGTGATACTACATGAAATAGTATCGAAATATTGGTAAAAATGAATATATTTACGTAATATCAAACTACATGAAAAACGTGAAAAGAGTCATTATTATACCAAATTTGAGGATTTTAACTTCGAATCATAGAGCGACGTTTCGAATTTTTTAGACCCTAGAAAAGACGTATAAAGATGTTGCTTCCAATAAAAAATGCTAAAAATCAATGTGTTTTCATTAAAATTAACTAAAATGTTCCTGATTTTCGCTTTATATTACCGATGGAAGATATAGACGTAAAACCGATCTAATCCGGCTGAAACGTCGATATATGCAATAAAAACTGAACTTCTCCCCTTTTCAATATCTTACTCAGTATTTTAAAGAGAAACAAATAAATGATTGAAAATGAAGTATTTAGGGGTTTTTCTGATCAATTATGTGTTTGCATAATTTTTATCGTATATTTATTGAATTAATAACAATAAACTGAAAATTCACAAAAACGTGGAAAAACGGCAAAATATTGCCTAATTCGATGATATTTTGTTTAAATCACATAAAGGAAAAGGGGATGCTAAAGGTCAAAATATTGCTAAATGCGATGATTTTTAGGTCAAAACGAAATGCAAGAAAACTTGCTTAAAAATGCAAAATATGCGAAATTCTGAGATTTGAAGGCCAAATCACATATCGTGAGAAAACATGAAGTAGTATCAAAATATTGGTAAAAACGAATATATATAAGGAAAATAACACTACATGAATAACGTGAAAAATGTCACTATATTACCATATTTGAGGATTTTAACTTCAAATCATAGAGCGAGGTTTCGTATTATTTAGATCAAAGAAAAGACATATGACAATGTTGTTTCAAATACAAATGATAAAAATCAAAGTGTTTTCATTAGAATTAACTAAAATGTTCCTGATTTTACGTTTATATTACCGATGGAAGATGTACACGTAAAACCGCTCTAATCCGGCTGAAACGTCGATATATGCAATAAAAACAGAACTTCTCCCTTTCCAATTTCTTACTCAGTATCTTAACGAGAAACAAATAGTTGATTGAAAATGAAGTGTTTAAGGTTAATTTCTAATCAATTATGTGTTTGCATCATTTTTATCGTATATTTAATGAATTAATAGCAATAAACTGAAATTTCACAAAAACGTGGAAAAACCGCAAAGTATTTTTAAATATTTATAAATTATTGCCTAATTCGATGATATTTTGTTTATATCACATAAAGGAAAAGGGGATGATAAACGTCAAAATATTGCTGAATTCGATGATTTTTAGTACGAAACAAAATGCAAGAAAACTTGCTTAAAATGCAATATTATGCGAAAATCTGAGATATGAAAACCAAATCACATATCGTGATACTACATGAAATAGTATCGAAATATTGGTAAAAATGAATATATTTACGTAATATCAAACTGCATGAAAAACGTGAAAAAAATCATTATTATACCAAATTTGAGGATTTTAACTTCGAATCATAGAGCGACGTTTCGTATTTTTTAGACCCTAGAAAAGACGTATAAAGATGTTGCTTCCAATACAAATGATAAAAATCAATGTATTTTCATTAAAATTAACTAAAATGTTCCTGATTTTCGGTTTATATTACCGATGGAAGATGTACACGTAAAACCGTTCTAATCCGGCTGAAACGTCGATATATGCAATAAAAACAGAACTTCTCCCCTTTTCAATATCTTACTCAGTATTTTAACGAGAAACAAATAGATGATTGAAAATGAAGTATTTAAGGTTATTTTCTGATCAATTATGTCTTTGCATAATTTTTATCGTATATTTATTGAATTAATAACAATAAACTGAAAATTCACAAAAACGTGGAAAATCGGCAAAATATTGCCTAATTCGAAGATATTTTTTTTAAATCACATAAAGGAAAAGAGGATGATAAAGGTCAAAATATTGCTAAATTCGATGATTTTTAGTAGAAAACAAAATGCAAGAAAACTTGCTTAAAGATGCAAAATTTGCGAAATTCTGAGATTTGAAGGCCAAATCACATGTCGTGAGAAAACATGAAGAAGTATCGAAATATTGGTGAAACGAATATATATACGTAAAATCACACTACATGAATAACGTGAAAAAATTCACAATATTACCATATATGAGGATTTTAACTTCAAATCATAGAGCGAGGTTTCGTATTATTTAGATCCAAGAAAAGACATATGACACTGTTGTTTCAAATACAAATGATAAAAATCAATGTGTTTTCATTAGAATTAACTAAAATGTTCCTGATTTTCCATTTATATTACTGATGGAAGATGTACACGTAAAACCGCTCTAATCCGGCTGAAACGTCGATATATGCAATAAAAACAGAAATTCTCCCTTTCCAATATCTTACTCAGTATTTTAACGAGAAACAAATTGTTGATTGAAAATGAAGTGTTTAAAGGTAATTTCTAATCAATTATGTGTTTGCATCTTTTTTATCGTATATTTAATGAATTAATAATTAATAAATTAATAAATTAATAAACTGAAAATTCAAAAAACGTGGAAAAAAAGCAAAATATATCCTAATTCGATGATATTTTGTTTATATCACATAATGGAAAAGCGGTTGATAAACGTTAAAATATTGCTGAATTCGATGATTTTTAGTACGAAACAAAATGCAAGAAAACATGCTTAATATGCAATTTTATGCGAAAGTCTGAGATATGAAAACCAAATCACATATCGTGATACTACATGAAATAGTATCGAAATATTGGTAAAAATGAATATATTTACGTAATATCAAACTGAATGAAAAACGTGAAAAAAATCATTATTATACCAAATTTGAGGATTTTAACTTCGAATCATAGAGCGACGTTTCGTATTTTTTAGACCCTAGAAAAGACGTATAAAGATATTGCTTCCAATACAAATGATAAAAATCAATGTATTTTCATTAAAATTAACTAAAATGTTCCTGATTTTCGGTTTATATTACCGATGGAAGATGTACACGTAAAACCGTTCTAATCCGGCTGAAACGTCGATATATGCAATAAAAACAGAACTTCTCCCCTTTTCAATATCTTACTCAGTATTTTAACGAGAAACAAATAAATGATTGAAAATGAAGTATTTAAGGTTATTTTCTGATCAATTATGTCTTTGCATAATTTTTATCGTATATTTATTGAATTAATAACAATAAACTGAAAATTCACAAAAACGTGGAAAATCGGCAAAATATTGCCTAATTCGAAGATATTTTTTTTAAATCACATAAAGGAAAAGAGGATGATAAAGGTCAAAATATTGCTAAATTCGATGATTTTTAGTAGAACACAAAATGCAAGAAAACTTGCTTAAAGATGCAAAATTTGCGAAATTCTGAGATTTGAAGGCCAAATCACATGTCGGGAGAAAACATGAAGAAGTATCGAAATATTGGTGAAAACGAATATATATACGTAAAATCACACTACATGAATAACGTGAAAAAAGTCACAATATTACCAAATATGAGGATTTTAACTTCAAATCATAGAGCGAGGTTTCGTATTATTTAGATCCAAGAAAAGACATATGACACTGTTGTTTCATATACAAATGATAAAAATCAATGTGTTTTCATTAGAATTAACTAAAATGTTCCTGATTTTCCATTTATATTACTGATGGAAGATGTACACGTAAAACCGCTCTAATCCGGCTGAAACGTCGATATATGCAATAAAAACAGAACTTCTCCCTTTCCAATATCTTACTCAGTATTTTAACGAGAAACAAATTGTTGATTGAAAATGAAGTGTTTAAGGTTAATTTCTAATCAATTATGTGTGTGCATCATTTTTATCCTATATTTAATGAATTAATAATTAATAAATTAATAAATTAATAAACTGAAAATTCACAAAAACGTGGAAAAAAAGCAAAATATATCCTAATTCGATGATATTTTGTTTATATCACATAAAGGAAAAGGGGATGATAAACGTCAAAATATTGCTGAATTCGATGATTTTTAGTACGAAACAAAATGCAAGAAAACTTGCTTAAAATGCAATATTATGCAAAAATCTGAGATATGAAAGCCAAATCACATATCGTGATACTACATGAAATAGTATCGAAATATTGGTAAAAATGAATATATTTACGTAATATCAAACTACATGAAAAACGTGAAAAGAGTCATTATTATACCAAATTTGAGGATTTTAACTTCGAATCATAGAGCGACGTTTCGAATTTTTTAGACCCTAGAAAAGACGTATAAAGATGTTGCTTCCAATAAAAAATGCTAAAAATCAATGTGTTTTCATTAAAATAAACTAAAATGTTCCTGATTTTCGCTTTATATTACCGATGGCAGATATAGACGTAAAACCGATCTAATCCGGCTGAAACGTCGATATATGCAATAAAAACTGAACTTCTCCCCTTTTCAATATCTTACTCAGTATTTTAAAGAGAAACAAATAAATGATTGAAAATGAAGTATTTAGGGGTTTTTCTGATCAATTATGTGTTTGCATAATTTTTATCGTATATTTATTGAATTAATAACAATAAACTGAAAATTCACAAAAACGTGGAAAAACGGCAAAATATTGCCTAATTCGATGATATTTTGTTTAAATCACATAAAGGAAAAGGGGATGCTAAAGGTCAAAATATTGCTAAATGCGATGATTTTTAGGTCAAAACGAAATGCAAGAAAACTTGCTTAAAAATGCAAAATTTGCGAAATTCTGAGATTTGAAGGCCAAATCACATATCGTGAGAAAACATGAAGTATTATCGAAATATTGGCAAAAATGAATATATATACGTAAAATCACACTACATGAATAATTTGAAAAAAGTCATTATATTACCATATTTGTGGATTTTAACTTCAAATCATAGAGCGAGGTAAAGTATTATTTAGATCCAAGAAAAGATATATGACAATGTTGTTTCAAATATAAATGATAAAAATCAAAGTGTTTTCATTAGAATTAACTAAAATGTTCCTGATTTTCTGTTCATATTACCGATAGAAGATGTACACGTAAAACTGCTCTAATCCGGCTGAAACGTCGATATATGCAATAAAAACAGAACTTCTCCCCTTTTCAATATCTAACTCAGTATTTTAAAGAGAAACAAATAGATGATTGAAAATGAAGTATTTAGGTTATTTTCTGATCAATTATGTCTTTGCATAATTTTTATCGTATATATATTGAATTAATAACAATAAACTGAAAATTCACAAAAACGTGGAAAAACGGCAAAATATTGCCTAATTCGATGATATTTTGTTTAAATCACATAAAGGAAAAGAGGATGATAAAGGTCAAAATATTACTAAATTCGATGATTTTTAGTACAAAACAAAATGCAAGAAAACTTGCTTAAAGATGCAAAATTTGCGAAATTCTGAGATTTGAAGGCCAAATCACATATCGTGAGAAAATATGAAGTAGTATCGAAATATTGGTAAAAACGAATATATATACGTAAAATCACACTACATGAATAACGTGAAAAATGGCACTATATTACCATATTTGAGGATTTTGTCTTCAAATCATGGAGCGAGGTTTCGTATTATTTAGATCAAAGAAAAGACATATGACAATGTTGTTTCAAATACAAATGATAAAAATCAAAGTGTTTTCATTAGAATTAACTAAAATGTTCCTGATTTTACGTTTATATTACCGATGGAAGATGTACACGTAAAACCGCTCTAATCCGGCTGAAACGTCGATATATGCAATAAAAACAGAACTTCTCCCTTTCCAATATCTTACTCAGTATTTTAACGAGAAACAAATAGTTGATTGAAAATGAAGTGTTTAAGGTTAATTTCTAATCAATTATGTGTTTGCATCATTTTTATCGTATATTTAATGAATTAATAATTAATAAATTAATAAATTAATAAACTGAAAATTCAAAAAACGTGGAAAAAAAGCAAAATATATCCTAATTCGATGATATTTTGTTTATATCACATAATGGAAAAGCGGTTGATAAACGTTAAAATATTGCTGAATTCGATGATTTTTAGTACGAAACAAAATGCAAGAAAACATGCTTAATATGCAATTTTATGCGAAAGTCTGAGATATGAAAACCAAATCACATATCGTGATACTACATGAAATAGTATCGAAATATTGGTAAAAATGAATATATTTACGTAATATCAAACTGCATGAAAAACGTGAAAAAAATCATTATTATACCAAATTTGAGGATTTTAACATCGAATCATAGAGCGACGTTTCGTATTTTTTAGACCCTTGAAAAGACGTATAAAGATGTCGCTTCCAATACAAATGATAAAAATCAATGTATTTTCATTAAAATTAACTAAAATGTTAATGATTTTCGGTTTATATTACCGATGGAAGATGTACACGTAAAACAGTTCTAATCCGGCTGAAACGTCGATATATGCAATAAAAACAGAACTTCTCCCCTTTTCAATATCTTACTCAGTATTTTAACGAGAAACAAATAAATGATTGAAAATGAAGTATTTAAGGTTATTTTCTGATCAATTATGTCTTTGCATAATTTTTATCGTATATTTATTGAATTAATAACAATAAACAGAAAATTCACAAAAACGTGGAAAATCGGCAAAATATTGCCTAATTCGAAGATATTTTTTTTAAATCACATAAAGGAAAAAGAGGATGATAAAGGTCAAAATATTGCTAAATTCGATGATTTTTAGTAGAAAACAAAATGCAAGAAAACTTGCTTAAAGATGCAAAATTTGCGAAATTCTGAGATTTGAAGGCCAAATCACATGTCGTGAGAAAACATGAAGAAGTATCGAAATATTGGTGAAAACGAATATATATACGTAAAATCACACTACATGAATAACGTGAAAAAAGTCACAATATTACCATATATGAGGATTTTAACTTCAAATCATAGAGCGAGGTTTCGTATTATTTAGATCCAAGAAAAGACATATGACCCTGTTGTTTCAAATACAAATGATAAAAATCAATGTGTTTTCATTAGAATTAACTAAAATGTTCCTGATTTTCCATTTATATTACTGATGGAAGATGTACACGTAAAACCGCTCTAATCCTGCTGAAACGTCGATATATGCAATATAAACAGAACTTCTCCCTTTCCAATATCTTACTCAGTATTTTAAAGAGAAACAAATTGTTGATTGAAAATGAAGTGTTTAAGGTTAATTTCTAATCAATTATGTGTGTGCATCATTTTTATCCTATATTTAATGAATTAATAATTAATAAATGAATAAATTAATAAACTGAAAATTCACAAAAACGTGGAAAAAAAGCAAAATATATCCTAATTCGATGATAATTTGTTATTATCACATAATGGAAAAGCGGTTGATAAACGTTAAAATATTGCTGAATTCGATGATTTTTAGTACGAAACAAAATGCAAGAAAACATGCTTAATATGCAATATTATGCGAAAATCTGAGATTTGAAGGCCAAATCACATATCGTGATACTACATGAAATAGTACCGAAATATTGGTAAAAATGAATATATTTACGTAATATCAAACTACATGAAAAACGTGAAAAAAGTCATTATTATACCAAATTTGAGGATTTTAACTTCGAATCATAGAGCGACGTTTCGTATTTTTTAGACCCTAGAAAAGACGTATAAAGATGTTGCTTCTAATACAAATGATAAAAATCAATGTGTTTTCATTAAAATTAACTAAAATGTTCCTGATTTTCGCTTTATTTTACCGATGGAAGATGTAGACGTAAAACCGTTCTAATCCGGCAGAAACGTCGATATATGGAATAAAAACAGAACTTCTCCCCTTTTCAATATCTTACTCAGTATTTTAAAGAGAAACAATTAGATGATTGAAAATAAAGTATTTAAGGTTATTTTCTGATCAATTATTTGTTTGCATAATTTTTATCGTATATATAATGAATTAATAACAATAAACTGAAAATTCACATAAACGTAGAAAAACGGCAAAATATTGCCTAATTCGATGATATTTTGTTTAAATCTCATAAAGGAAAAGGGGATGATAAAGGTCAAAATATTGCTAAATTCGATGATTTTTAGTACAAAACAAAATGCAAGAAAACTTGCTTAAAAATGCAAAATTTGCGAAATTCTGAGATTTGAAGGCCAAATCACATATCGTGAGAAAACATGAAGTATTATCGAAATATTGGCAAAAATGAATATATATACGTAAAATCACACTACATGAATAATTTGAAAAAAATCACTATATTACCATATTTGTGGATTTTAACTTCAAATCATAGAGCGAGGTAAAGTATTATTTAGATCCAAGAAAAGATATATGACAATGTTGTTTCAAATATAAATGATAAAAATCAAAGTGTTTTCATTAGAATTAACTAAAATGTTCCTGATTTTCTGTTCATATTACCGATAGAAGATGTACACGTAAAACTGCTCTAATCCGGCTGAAACGTCGATATATGCAATAAAAACAGAACTTCTCCCCTTTTCAATATCTTACTCAGTATTTTAAAGAGAAACAAATAGATGATTGAAAATGAAGTATTTAGGTTATTTTCTGATCAATTATGTCTTTGCATAATTTTTATCGTATATATATTGAATTAATAACAATAAACTGAAATGTCACAAAAACGTGGAAAAACGGCAAAATATTGCCTAATTCGATGATATTTTGTTTAAATCACATAAAGGAAAAGAGGATGATAAAGGTCAAAATATTGCTAAATTCGATGATTTTTAGTACAAAACAAAATGCAAGAAAACTTGCTTAAAGATGCAAAATTTGCGAAATTCTGAGATTTGAAGGCCAAATCACATATCGTGAGAAAATATGAAGTAGTATCGAAATATTGGTAAAAACGAATATATATACGTAAAATCACACTACATGAATAACGTGAAAAATGGCACTATATTACCATATTTGAGGATTTTGACTTCAAATCATAGAGCGAGGTTTCGTATTATTTAGATCAAAGAAAAGACATATGACAATGTTGTTTCAAATACAAATGATAAAAATCAAAGTGTTTTCATTAGAATTAACTAAAATGTTCCTGATTTTACGTTTATATTACCGATGGAAGATGTACACGTAAAACCGCTCTAATCCGGCTGAAACGTCGATATATGCAATAAAAACAGAACTTCTCCCTTTCCAATATCTTACTCAGTATTTTAACGAGAAACAAATAGTTGATTGAAAATGAAGTGTTTAAGGTTAATTTCTAATCAATTATGTGTTTGCATCATTTTTATCGTATATTTAATGAATTAATAATTAATAAATTAATAAATTAATAAACTGAAAATTCAAAAAACGTGGAAAAAAAGCAAAATATATCCTAATTCGATGATATTTTGTTTATATCACATAATGGAAAAGCGGTTGATAAACGTTAAAATATTGCTGAATTCGATGATTTTTAGTACGAAACAAAATGGAAGAAAACATGCTTAATATGCAATTTTATTCGAAAGTCTGAGATATGAAAACCAAATCACATATCGTGATACTACATGAAATAGTATCGAAATATTGGTAAAAATGAATATATTTACGTAATATCAAACTGCATGAAAAACGTGAAAAAAATCATTATTATACCAAATTTGAGGATTTTAACTTCGAATCATAGAGCGACGTTTCGTATTTTTTAGACCCTAGAAAAGACGTATAAAGATATTGCTTCCAATACAAATGCTAAAAATCAATGTATTTTCATTAAAATTAACTAAAATGTTCCTGATTTTCGGTTTATATTACCGATGGAAGATGTACACGTAAAACCGTTCTAATCCGGCTGAAACGTCGATATATGCAATAAAAACAGAACTTCTCCCCTTTTCAATATCTTACTCAGTATTTTAACGAGAAACAAATAAATGATTGAAAATGAAGTATTTAAGGTTATTTTCTGATCAATTATGTCTTTGCATAATTTTTATCGTATATTTATTGAATTAATAACAATAAACTGAAAATTCACAAAAACGTGGAAAATCGAAAAAAATATTGCCTAATTCGAAGATATTTTTTTTAAATCACATAAAGGAAAAGAGGATGATAAAGGTCAAAATATTGCTAAATTCGATGATTTTTAGTAGAAAACAAAATGCAAGAAAACTTGCTTAAAGATGCAAAATTTGCGAAATTCTGAGATTTGAAGGCCAAATCACATGTCGTGAGAAAACATGAAGAAGTATCGAAATATTGGTGAAACGAATATATATACGTAAAATCACACTACATGAATAACGTGAAAAAATTCACAATATTACCATATATGAGGATTTTAACTTCAAATCATAGAACGAGGTTTCGTATTATTTAGATACAAGAAAAGACATATGACACTGTTGTTTCAAATACAAATGATAAAAATCAATGTGTTTTCATTAGAATTAACTAAAATGTTCCTGATTTTCCATTTATATTACTGATGGAAGATGTACACGTAAAACCGCTCTAATCCGGCTGAAACGTCGATATATGCAATAAAAACAGAACTTCTCCCTTTCCAATATCTTACTCAGTATTTTAACGAGAAACAAATTGTTGATTGAAAATGAAGTGTTTAAGGTTAATTTCTAATCAATTATGTGTTTGCATCATTTTTATCGTATATTTAATGAATTAATAATTAATAAATTAATAAATTAATAAACTGAAAATTCAAAAAACGTGGAAAAAAAGCAAAATATATCCTAATTCGATGATATTTTGTTTATATCACATAATGGAAAAGCGGTTGATAAACGTTAAAATATTGCTGAATTCGATGATTTTTAGTACGAAACAAAATGGAAGAAAACATGCTTAATATGCAATTTTATTCGAAAGTCTGAGATATGAAAACCAAATCACATATCGTGATACTACATGAAATAGTATCGAAATATTGGTAAAAATGAATATATTTACGTAATATCAAACTGCATGAAAAACGTGAAAAAAATCATTATTATACCAAATTTGAGGATTTTAACTTCGAATCATAGAGCGACGTTTCGTATTTTTTAGACTCTAGAAAAGACGTATAAAGATATTGCTTCCAATACAAATGATAAAAATCAATGTATTTTCATTAAAATTAACTAAAATGTTCCTGATTTTCGGTTTATATTACCGATGGAAGATGTACACGTAAAACCGTTCTAATCCGGCTGAAACGTCGATATATGCAATAAAAACAGAACTTCTCCCCTTTTCAATATCTTACTCAGTATTTTAACGAGAAACAAATAAATGATTGAAAATGAAGTATTTAAGGTTATTTTCTGATCAATTATGTCTTTGCATAATTTTTATCGTATATTTATTGAATTAATAACAATAAACTGAAAATTCACAAAAACGTGGAAAATCGGCAAAATATTGCCTAATTCGAAGATATTTTTTTTAAATCACATAAAGGAAAAGAGGATGATAAAGGTCAAAATATTGCTAAATTCGATGATTTTTAGTAGAAAACAAAATGCAAGAAAACTTGCTTAAAGATGCAAAATTTGCGAAATTCTGAGATTTGAAGGCCAAATCACATGTCGTGAGAAAACATGAAGAAGTATCGAAATATTGGTGAAAACGAAAATATATACGTAAAATCACACTACATGAATAACGTGAAAAAAATCACAATATTACCAAATATGAGGATTTTAACTTCAAATCATAGAGCGAGGTTTCGTATTATTTAGATCCAAGAAAAGACATATGACACTGTTGTTTCATATACAAATGATAAAAATCAATGTGTTTTCATTAGAATTAACTAAAATGTTCCTGATTTTCCATTTATATTACTGATGGAAGATGTACACGTAAAACCGCTCTAATCCGGCTGAAACGTCGATATATGCAATAAAAACAGAACTTCTCCCTTTCCAATATCTTACTCAGTATTTTAACGAGAAACAAATTGTTGATTGAAAATGAAGTGTTTAAGGTTAATTTCTAATCAATTATGTGTGTGCATCATTTTTATCCTATATTTAATGAATTAAT
This sequence comes from Procambarus clarkii, assembly GCF_040958095.1. Classification (NCBI taxonomy): domain Eukaryota; kingdom Metazoa; phylum Arthropoda; class Malacostraca; order Decapoda; family Cambaridae; genus Procambarus; species Procambarus clarkii. The sequence continues at coordinate 1,089,456 of NC_091193.1, read as the reverse complement.
AATTAATAAATTAATAAATTAATAAACTGAAAATTCACAAAAACGTGGAAAAAAAACAAAATATATCCTAATTCGATGATATTTTGTTTATATCACATAAAGGAAAAGGGGATGATAAACGTCAAAATATTGCTGAATTCGATGATTTTTAGTACGAAACAAAATGCAAGAAAACTTGCTTAAAATGCAATATTATGCGAAAATCTGAGATATGAAAACCAAATCACATATCGTGATACTACATGAAATAGTATCGAAATATTGGTAAAAATGAATATATTTACGTAATATCAAACTGCATGAAAAACGTGAAAAAAATCATTATTATACCAAATTTGAGGATTTTAACTTCGAATCATAGAGCGACGTTTCGTATTTTTTAGACCCTAGAAAAGACGTATAAAGATGTTGCTTCCAATACAAATGATAAAAATCAATGTATTTTCATTAAAATTAACTAAAATGTTCCTGATTTTCGGTTTATATTACCGATGGAAGATGTACACGTAAAACCGTTCTAATCCGGCTGAAACGTCGATATATGCAATAAAAACAGAACTTCTCCCCTTTTCAATATCTTACTCAGTATTTTAACGAGAAACAAATAGATGATTGAAAATGAAGTATTTAAGGTTAATTTCTAATCAATTATGTGTTTGCATCATTTTTATCGTATATTTAATGAATTAATAGCAATAAACTGAAAATTCACAAAAACGTGGAAAAAAAGCAAAATATTGCCTAATTCGATGATATTTTGTTTATATCACACTAAGGAAAATGGGATGATAAACGTCAAAATATTGCTGAATTCGATGATTTTTAGTACGAAACAAAATGCAAGAAAACTTGCTTAAAATGCAATATTATGCAAAAATCTGAGATATGAAAGCCAAATCACATATCGTGATACTACATGAAATAGTATCGAAATATTGGTAAAAATGAATATATTTACGTAATATCAAACTACATGAAAAACGTGAAAAGAGTCATTATTATACCAAATTTGAGGATTTTAACTTCGAATCATAGAGCGACGTTTCGAATTTTTTAGACCCTAGAAAAGACGTATAAAGATGTTGCTTCCAATAAAAAATGCTAAAAATCAATGTGTTTTCATTAAAATAAACTAAAATGTTCCTGATTTTCGCTTTATATTACCGATGGAAGATATAGACGTAAAACCGATCTAATCCGGCTGAAACGTCGATATATGCAATAAAAACTGAACTTCTCCCCTTTTCAATATCTTACTCAGTATTTTAAAGAGAAACAAATAAATGATTGAAAATGAAGTATTTAGGGGTTTTTCTGATCAATTATGTGTTTGCATAATTTTTATCGTATATTTATTGAATTAATAACAATAAACTGAAAATTCACAAAAACGTGGAAAAACGGCAAAATATTGCCTAATTCGATGATATTTTGTTTAAATCACATAAAGGAAAAGGGGATGCTAAAGGTCAAAATATTGCTAAATGCGATGATTTTTAGGTCAAAACGAAATGCAAGAAAACTTGCTTAAAAATGCAAAATTTGCGAAATTCTGAGATTTGAAGGCCAAATCACATATCGTGAGAAAACATGAAGTAGTATCAAAATATTGGTAAAAACGAATATATATACGGAAAATAACACTACATGAATAACGTTAAAAATGTCACTATATTACCATATTTGAGGATTTTAACTTCAAATCATAGAGCGAGGTTTCGTATTATTTAGATCAAAGAAAAGACATATGACAATGTTGTTTCAAATACAAATGATAAAAATCAAAGTGTTTTCATTAGAATTAACTAAAATGTTCCTGATTTTACGTTTATATTACCGATGGAAGATGTACACGTAAAACCGCTCTAATCCGGCTGAAACGTCGATATATGCAATAAAAACAGAACTTCTCCCTTTCCAATATCTTACTCAGTATTTTAACGAGAAACAAATAGTTGATTGAAAATGAAGTGTTTAAGGTTAATTTCTAATCAATTATGTGTTTGCATCATTTTTATCGTATATTTAATGAATTAATAGCAATAAACTGAAATTTCACAAAAACGTGGAAAAACCGCAAAGTATTTTTAAATATTTATAAATTATTGCCTAATTCGATGATATTTTGTTTATATCACATAAAGGAAAAGGGGATGATAAACGTCAAAATATTGCTGAATTCGATGATTTTTAGTACGAAACAAAATGCAAGAAAACTTGCTTAAAATGTAATATTATGCGAAAATCTGAGATATGAAAACCAAATCACATATCGTGATACTACATTAAATAGTATCGAAATATTGGTAAAAATGAATATATTTACGTAATATCAAACTGCATGAAAAACGTGAAAAAAATCATTATTATACCAAATTTGAGGATTTTAACTTCGAATCATAGAGCGACGTTTCGTATTTTTTAGACCCTAGAAAAGACGTATAAAGATGTTGCTTCCAATACAAATGATAAAAATCAATGTATTTTCATTAAAATTAACTAAAATGTTCCTGATTTTCGGTTTATATTACCGATGGAAGATGTACACGTAAAACCGTTCTAATCCGGCTGAAACGTCGATATATGCAATAAAAACAGAACTTCTCCCCTTTTCAATATCTTACTCAGTATTTTAACGAGAAACAAATAGATGATTGAAAATGAAGTATTTAAGGTTATTTTCTGATCAATTATGTCTTTGCATAATTTTTATCGTATATTTATTGAATTAATAACAATAAACTGAAAATTCACAAAAACGTGGAAAATCGGCAAAATATTGCCTAATTCGAAGATATTTTTTTTAAATCACATAAAGGAAAAGAGGATGATAAAGGTCAAAATATTGCTAAATTCGATGATTTTTAGTAGAAAACAAAATGCAAGAAAACTTGCTTAAAGATGCAAAATTTGCGAAATTCTGAGATTTGAAGGCCAAATCACATGTCGTGAGAAAACATGAAGAAGTATCGAAATATTGGTGAAACGAATATATATACGTAAAATCACACTACATGAATAACGTGAAAAAATTCACAATATTACCATATATGAGGATTTTAACTTCAAATCATAGAGCGAGGTTTCGTATTATTTAGATCCAAGAAAAGACATATGACACTGTTGTTTCAAATACAAATGATTAAAATCAATGTGTTTTCATTAGAATTAACTAAAATGTTCCTGATTTTCCATTTATATTACTGATGGAAGATGTACACGTAAAACCGCTCTATTCCGGCTGAAACGTCGATATATGCAATAAAAACAGAACTTCTCCCTTTCCAATATCTTACTCAGTATTTTAACGAGAAACAAATTGTTGATTGAAAATGAAGTGTTTAAGGTTAATTTCTAATCAATTATGTGTTTGCATCATTTTTATCGTATATTTAATGAATTAATAATTAATAAATTAATAAATTAATAAACTGAAAATTCAAAAAACGTGGAAAAAAAGCAAAATATATCCTAATTCGATGATATTTTGTTTATAACACATAATGGAAAAGCGGTTGATAAACGTTAAAATATTGCTGAATTCGATGATTTTTAGTACGAAACAAAATGCAAGAAAACATGCTTAATATGCAATTTTATGCGAAAGTCTGAGATATGAAAACCAAATCACATATCGTGATACTACATGAAATAGTATCGAAATATTGGTAAAAATGAATATATTTACGTAATATCAAACTGCATGAAAAACGTGAAAAAAATCATTATTATACCAAATTTGAGGATTTTAACATCGAATCATAGAGCGACGTTTCGTATTTTTTAGACCCTTGAAAAGACGTATAAAGATGTCGCTTCCAATACAAATGATAAAAATCAATGTATTTTCATTAAAATTAACTAAAATGTTAATGATTTTCGGTTTATATTACCGATGGAAGATGTACACGTAAAACAGTTCTAATCCGGCTGAAACGTCGATATATGCAATAGAAACAGAACTTCTCCCCTTTTCAATATCTTACTCAGTATTTTAACGAGAAACAAATAAATGATTGAAAATGAAGTATTTAAGGTTATTTTCTGATCAATTATGTCTTTGCATAATTTTTATCGTATATTTATTGAATTAATAACAATAAACTGAAAATTCACAAAAACGTGGAAAATCGGCAAAATATTGCCTAATTCGAAGATATTTTTTTTAAATCACATAAAGGAAAAGAGGATGATAAATGTCAAAATATTGCTAAATTCGATGATTTTTAGTAGAAAACAAAATGCAAGAAAACTTGCTTAAAGATGCAAAATTTGCGAAATTCTGAGATTTGAATGCCAAATCACATGTCGTGAGAAAACATGAAGAAGTATCGAAATATTGGTGAAAACGAATATATATACGTAAAATCACACTACATGAATAACGTGAAAAAAGTCACAATATTACCATATATGAGGATTTTAACTTCAAATCATAGAGCGAGGTTTCGTATTATTTAGATCCAAGAAAAGACGTATGACACTGTTGTTTCAAATACAAATGATAAAAATCAATGTGTTTTCATTAGAATTAACTAAAATGTTCCTGATTTTCCATTTATATTACTGATGGAAGATGTACACGTAAAACCGCTCTAATCCGGCTGAAACGTCGATATATGCAATATAAACAGAACTTCTCCCTTTCCAATATCTTACTCAGTATTTTAAAGAGAAACAAATTGTTGATTGAAAATGAAGTGTTTAAGGTTAATTTCTAATCAATTATGTGTGTGCATCATTTTTATCCTATATTTAATGAATTAATAATTAATAAATGAATAAATTAATAAACTGAAAATTCACAAAAACGTGGAAAAAAAGCAAAATATATCCTAATTCGATGATAATTTGTTATTATCACATAATGGAAAAGCGGTTGATAAACGTTAAAATATTGCTGAATTCGATGATTTTTAGTACGAAACAAAATGCAAGAAAACATGCTTAATATGCAATATTATGCGAAAATCTGAGATTTGAAGGCCAAATCACATATCGTGATACTACATGAAATAGTACCGAAATATTGGTAAAAATGAATATATTTACGTAATATCAAACTACATGAAAAACGTGAAAACAGTCATTATTATACCAAATTTGAGGATTTTAACTTCGAATCATAGAGCGACGTTTCGTATTTTTAAGACCCTAGAAAAGACGTATAAAGATGTTGCTTCCAATACAATTGATAAAAATCAATGTGTTTTCATTAAAATTAACTAAAATGTTCCTGATTTTCGCTTTATTTTACCGATGGAAGATGTAGACGTAAAACCGTTCTAATCCGGCAGAAACGTCGATATATGCAATAAAAACAGAACTTCTCCCCTTTTCAATATCTTACTCAGTATTTTAAAGAGAAACAAATAAATGATTGAAAATGAAGTATTTAAGGTTATTTTCTGATCAATTATTTGTTTGCATAATTTTTATCGTATATATAATGAATTAATAACAATAAACTGAACATTCACATAAACGTAGAAAAACGGCAAAATATTGCCTAATTCGATGATATTTTGTTTAAATCTCATAAAGGAAAAGGGGATGATAAAGGTCAAAATATTGCTAAATTCGATGATTTTTAGTACAAAACAAAATGCAAGAAAACTTGCTTAAAAATGCAAAATTTGCGAAATTCTGAGATTTGAAGGCCAAATCACATATCGTGAAAAAACATGAAGTATTATCGAAATATTGGCAAAAATGAATATATATACGTAAAATCACACTACATGAATAATTTGAAAAAAGTCACTATATTACCATATTTGTGGATTTTAACTTCAAATCATAGAGCGAGGTAAAGTATTATTTAGATCCAAGAAAAGATATATGACAATGTTGTTTCAAATATAAATGATAAAAATCAAAGTGTTTTCATTAGAATTAACTAAAATGTTCCTGATTTTCTGTTCATATTACCGATAGAAGATGTACACGTAAAACTGCTCTAATCCGGCTGAAACGTCGATATATGCAATAAAAACAGAACTTCTCCCCTTTTCAATATCTAACTCAGTATTTTAAAGAGAAACAAATAGATGATTGAAAATGAAGTATTTAGGTTATTTTCTGATCAATTATGTCTTTGCATAATTTTTATCGTATATATATTGAATTAATAACAATAAACTGAAAATTCACAAAAACGTGGAAAAACGGCAAAATATTGCCTAATTCGATGATATTTTGTTTAAATCACATAAAGGAAAAGAGGATGATAAAGGTCAAAATATTGCTAAATTCGATGATTTTTAGTACAAAACAAAATGCAAGAAAACTTGCTTAAAGATGCAAAATTTGCGAAATTCTGAGATTTGAAGGCCAAATCACATATCGTGAGAAAATATGAAGTAGTATCGAAATATTGGTAAAAACGAATATATATACGTAAAATCACACTACATGAATAACGTGAAAAATGGCACTATATTACCATATTTGAGGATTTTGACTTCAAATCATAGAGCGAGGTTTCGTATTATTTAGATCAAAGAAAAGACATATGACAATGTTGTTTCAAATACAAATGATAAAAATCAAAGTGTTTTCATTAGAATTAACTAAAATGTTCCTGATTTTACGTTTATATTACCGATGGAAGATGTACACGTAAAACCGCTCAAATCCGGCTGAAACGTCGATATATGCAATAAAAACAGAACTTCTCCCTTTCCAATATCTTACTCAGTATTTTAACGAGAAACAAATAGTTGATTGAAAATGAAGTGTTTAAGGTTAATTTCTAATCAATTATGTGTTTGCATCATTTTTATCGTATATTTAATGAATTAATAGCAATAAACTGCAAATTCACAAAAACGTGGAAAAACCGCAAAGTATTTTTAAATATTTATAAAATATTGCCTAATTCGATGATATTTTGTTTATATCACATAAAGGAAAAGGGGATGATAAACGTCAAAATATTGCTGAATTCGATGATTTTTAGTACGAAACAAAATGCAAGAAAACTTGCTTAAAATGCAATATTATGCGAAAATCTGAGATATGAAAACCAAATCACACATCGTGATACTACATGAAATAGTATCGAAATATTGGTAAAATGAATATATTTACGTAATATCAAACTGCATGAAAAACGTGAAAAAAATCATTATTATACCAAATTTGAGGATTTTAACTTCGAATCATAGAGCGACGTTTCGTATTTTTTAGACCCTAGAAAAGACGTATAAAGATGATGCTTCCAATACAAATGATAAAAATCAATGTATTTTCATTAAAATTAACTAAAATGTTCCTGATTTTCGGTTTATATTACCGATGGAAGATGTACACGTAAAACCGTTCTAATCCGGCTGAAACGTCGATATATGCAATAAAAACAGAACTTCTCCCCTTTTCAATATCTTACTCAGTATTTTAACGAGAAACAAATAGATGATTCAAAATGAAGTATTTAAGGTTATTTTCTGATCAATTATGTCTTTGCATAATTTTTATCGTATATTTATTGAATTAATAACAATAAACTGAAAATTCACAAAAACGTGGAAAATCGGCAAAATATTGCCTAATTCGAAGATATTTTTTTTAAATCACATAAAGGAAAAGAGGATGATAAAGGTCAAAATATTGCTAAATTCGATGACTTTTAGTAGAAAACAAAATGCAAGAAAACTTGCTTAAAGATGCAAAATTTGCGAAATTCTGAGATTTGAAGGCCAAATCACATGTCGTGAGAAAACATGAAGAAGTATCGAAATATTGGTGAAACGAATATATATACGTAAAATCACACTACATGAATAACGTGAAAAAATTCACAATATTACCATATATGAGGATTTTAACTTCAAATCATAGAGCGAGGTTTCGTATTATTTAGATCCAAGAAAAGACATATGACACTGTTGTTTCAAATACAAATGATAAAAATCAATGTGTTTTCATTAGAATTAACTAAAATGTTCCTGATTTTCCATTTATATTATTGATGGAAGATGTACACGTAAAACCGCTCTAATCCGGCTGAAACGTCGATATATGCAATAAAAACAGAACTTCTCCCTTTCCAATATCTTACTCAGTATTTTAACGAGAAACAAATTGTTGATTGAAAATGAAGTGTTTAAGGTTAATTTCTAATCAATTATGTGTTTGCATCATTTTTATCGTATATTTAATGAATTAATAATTAATAAATTAATAAACTGAAAATTCAAAAAACGTGGAAAAAAAGCAAAATATATCCTAATTCGATGATATTTTGTTTATATCACATAATGGAAAAGCGGTTGATAAACGTTAAAATATTGCTGAATTCGATGATTTTTAGTACGAAACAAAATGCAAGAAAACATGCTTAATATGCAATTTTATGCGAAAGTCTGAGATATGAAAACCAAATCACATATCGTGATACTACATGAAATAGTATCGAAATATTGGTAAAAATGAATATATTTACGTAATATCAAACTGCATGAAAAACGTGAAAAAAATCATTATTATACCAAATTTGAGGATTTTAACATCGAATCATAGAGCGACGTTTCGTATTTTTTAGACCCTTGAAAAGACGTATAAAGATGTCGCTTCCAATACAAATGATAAAAATCAATGTATTTTCATTAAAATTAACTAAAATGTTAATGATTTTCGGTTTATATTACCGATGGAAGATGTACACGTAAAACAGTTCTAATCCGGCTGAAACGTCGATATATGCAATAAAAACAGAACTTCTCCCCTTTTCAATATCTTACTCAGTATTTTAACGAGAAACAAATAAATGATTGAAAATGAAGTATTTAAGGTTATTTTCTGATCAATTATGTCTTTGCATAATTTTTATCGTATATTTATTGAATTAATAACAATAAACTGAAAATTCACAAAAACGTGGAAAATCGGCAAAATATTGCCTAATTCGAAGATATTTTTTTTAAATCACATAAAGGAAAAGAGGATGATAAATGTCAAAATATTGCTAAATTCGATGATTTTTAGTAGAAAACAAAATGCAAGAAAACTTGCTTAAAGATGCAAAATTTGCGAAATTCTGAGATTTGAAGGCCAAATCACATGTCGTGAGAAAACATGAAGAAGTATCGAAATATTGGTGAAAACGAATATATATACGTAAAATCACACTACATGAATAACGTGAAAAAAGTCACAATATTACCATATATGAGGATTTTAACTTCAAATCATAGAGCGAGGTTTCGTATTATTTAGATCCAAGAAAAGACATATGACACTGTTGTTTCAAATACAAATGATAAAAATCAATGTGTTTTCATTAGAATTAACTAAAATGTTCCTGATTTTCCATTTATATTACTGATGGAAGATGTACACGTAAAACCGCTCTAATCCGGCTGAAACGTCGATATATGCAATATAAACAGAACTTCTCCCTTTCCAATATCTTACTCAGTATTTTAAAGAGAAACAAATTGTTGATTGAAAATGAAGTGTTTAAGGTTAATTTCTAATCAATTATGTGTGTGCATCATTTTTATCCTATATTTAATGAATTAATAATTAATAAATGAATAAATTAATAAACTGAAAATTCACAAAAACGTGGAAAAAAAGCAAAATATATCCTAATTCGATGATAATTTGTTATTATCACATAATGGAAAAGCGGTTGATAAACGTTAAAATATTGCTGAATTCGATGATTTTTAGTACGAAACAAAATGCAAGAAAACATGCTTAATATGCAATATTATGCGAAAATCTGAGATTTGAAGGCCAAATCACATATCGTGATACTACATGAAATAGTACCGAAATATTGGTAAAAATGAATATATTTACGTAATATCAAACTACATGAAAAACGTGAAAAAAGTCATTATTATACCAAATTTGAGGATTTTAACTTCGAATCATAGAGCGACGTTTCGTATTTTTTAGACCCTAGAAAAGACGTATAAAGATGTTGCTTCCAATACAATTGATAATAATCAATGTGTTTTCATTAAAATTAACTAAAATGTTCCTGATTTTCGCTTTATTTTACCGATGGAAGATGTAGACGTAAAACCGTTCTAATCCGGCAGAAACGTCGATATATGCAATAAAAACAGAACTTCTCCCCTTTTCAATATCTTACTCAGTATTTTAAAGAGAAACAATTAGATGATTGAAAATGAAGTATTTAAGGTTATTTTCTGATCAATTATTTGTTTGCATAATTTTTATCGTATATATAATGAATTAATAACAATAAACTGAACATTCACATAAACGTAGAAAAACGGCAAAATATTGCCTAATTCGATGATATTTTGTTTAAATCTTATAAAGGAAAAGGGGATGATAAAGGTCAAAATATTGCTAAATTCGATGATTTTTAGTACAAAACAAAATGCAAGAAAACTTGCTTAAAAATGCAAAATTTGCGAAATTCTGAGATTTGAAGGCCAAATCACATATCGTGAAAAAACATGAAGTATTATCGAAATATTGGCAAAAATGAATATATATACGTAAAATCACACTACATGAATAACGTGAAAAATGTCACTATATTACCATATTTGAGGATTTTAACTTCAAATCATAGAGCGAGGTTTCGTATTATTTAGATCAAAGAAAAGACATATGACAATGTTGTTTCAAATACAAATGATAAAAATCAAAGTGTTTTCATTAGAATTAACTAAAATGTTCCTGATTTTACGTTTATATTACCGATGGAAGATGTACACGTAAAACCGCTCTAATGCGGCTGAAACGTCGATATATGCAATAAAAACAGAACTTCTCCCTTTCCAATATCTTACTCAGTATTTTAACGAGAAACAAATAGTTGATTGAAAATGAAGTGTTTAAGGTTAATTTCTAATCAATTATGTGTTTGCATCATTTTTATCGTATATTTAATGAATTAATAGCAATAAACTGAAAATTCACAAAAACGTGGAAAAACCGCAAAGTATTTTTAAATATTTATAAAATATTGCCTAATTCGATGATATTTTGTTTATATCACATAAAGGAAAAGGGGATGATAAACGTCAAAATATTGCTGAATTCGATGATTTTTAGTACGAAACAAAATGCAAGAAAACTTGCTTAAAATGCAATATTATGCGAAAATCTGATATATAAAACCAAATCACATATCGTGATACTACATGAAATAGTATCGAAATATTGGTAAAAATGAATATATTTATGTAATATCAAACTGCATGAAAAACGTGAAAAAAATCATTATTATACCAAATTTGAGGATTTTAACTTCGAATCATAGAGCGACGTTTCGTTTTTTTTAGACCCTAGAAAAGACGTATAAAGATGTTGCTTCCAATACAAATGATAAAAATCAATGTATTTTCATTAAAATTAACTAAAATGTTCCTGATTTTCGGTTTATATTACCGATGGAAGATGTACACGTAAAACCGTTCTAATCCGGCTGAAACGTCGATATATGCAATAAAAACAGAACTTCTCCCCTTTTCAACACCTTACTCAGTATTTTAACGAGAAACAAATAGATGATTGAAAATGAAGTATTTAAGGTTATTTTCTGATCAATTATGTCTTTGCATAATTTTTATCGTATATTTATTGAATTAATAACAATAAACTGAAAATTCACAAAAACGTGGAAAGTCGGCAAAATATTGCCTAATTCGAAGATATTTTTTTTAAATCACATAAAGGAAAAGAGGATGATAAAGGTCAAAATATTGCTAAATTCGATGATTTTTAGTAGAAAACAAAATGCAAGAAAACTTGCTTAAAGATGCAAAATTTGCGAAATTCTGAGATTTGAAGGCCAAATCACATGTCGTGAGAAAACATGAAGAAGTATCGAAAAATTGGTGAAAACGAATATATATACGTAAAATCACACTACATGAATAACGTGAAAAAAGTCACAATATTACCATATATGAGGATTTTAACTTCAAATCATAGGGCGAGGTTTCGTATTATTTAGATCCAAGAAAAGACATATGACACTGTTGTTTCAAATACAAATGATAAAAATCAATGTGTTTTCATTAGAATTAACTAAAATGTTCCTGATTTTCCATTTATATTACTGATGGAAGATGTACACGTAAAACCGCTCTAATCCGGCTGAAACGTCGATATATGCAATAAAAACAGAACTTCTCCCTTTCCAATATCTTACTCAGTATTTTAACGAGAAACAAATTGTTGATTGAAAATAAAGTGTTTAAGGTTAATTTCTAATCAATTATGTGTTTGCATCATTTTTATCGTATATTTAATGAATTAATAGCAATAAACTGAAAATTCACAAAAACGTGGAAAAAAAGCAAAATATTGCCTAATTCGATGATATTTTGTTTATATCACATAAAGGAAAAGGGGATGATAAACGTCAAAATATTGCTGAATTCGATGATTTTTAGTACGAAAAAAAATGCAAGAAAACTTGCTTAAAATGCAATATTATGCAAAAATCTGAGATATGAAAGCCAAATCACATATCGTGATACTACATGAAATAGTATCGAAATATTGGTAAAAATGAATATATTTACGTAATATCAAACTACATGAAAAACGTGAAAAGAGTCATTATTATACCAAATTTGAGGATTTTAACTTCGAATCATAGAGCGACGTTTCGAATTTTTTAGACCCTAGAAAAGACGTATAAAGATGTTGCTTCCAATACAAATGCTAAAAATCAATGTGTTTTCATTAAAATTAACTAAAATGTTCCTGAATTTCGCTTTATATTACCGATGGAAGATGTAGACGTAAAACCGATCTAATCCGGCTGAAACGTCGATATATGCAATAAAAACAGAACTTCTCCCCTTTTCAATATCTTATTCAGTATTTTAACGAGAAACAAATAGATGATTGAAAATTAAGTATTTAAGGTTATTTTCTGATCAATTATGTGTTTGCATAAGTTTTATCGTATATATAATGAATTAATAACAATAAACTGAAAATTCACATAAACGTGGAAAAACGGCAAAATATTGCCTAATTCGATGATATTTTGTTTAAATCACATAAAGGAAAAGGGGATGATAAAGGGCAAAATATTACTAAATTCGATGATTTTTAGTACAAAACAAAATGCAAGAAAACTTGCTTAAAAATGCAAAATTTGCGAAATTCTGAGATTTGAAGGCCAAATCACATATCGTGAGAAAACATGAAGTAGTATCGAAATATTGGTAAAAACAAATATATATACGTAAAATTACACTACATGAATAACGTGAAAAAAGTCACCATATTACCATATTTGAGGATTTTGACTTCAAATCATAGAGCGAGGTAACGTATTATTTAGATCCAATAAAAGACATATGACAATGTTGTTTCAAATACAAATGATAAAAATCAAAGTATTTTCATTAGAATTAACTAAAATGTTCCTGATTTTCCGTTCATATTACCGATGGAAGATGTACACGTAAAACCGCTCTAATCCGGCTGAAACATCGATATATGCAATAAAAACAGAACTTCTCCCCTTTCCAATATCTTACTCAGTATTTAAAAGAGAAACAAATAGTTGATTGAAAATGAAGTGTTTAAGGTTAATTTCTAATCATTTATGTGTTTGCATCATTTTTATCGTATATTTAATGAATTAATAACAATAAACTGAAAATTCACAAAAACGTGGATAAACAGCAAAATATTGCCTAATTCGATGATATTTTGTTTATATCAAATAAAGGAAAAGGGGTTGATAAACGTCAAAATATTGCTGAATTCGATGATTTTTAGTACGAAAAAAATGCAAGAAAACTAGCTTAAAATGCAATATTATGCGCAAATATGAAATTTGAAGGCCAAATCACATGTCGTGATACTACATGAAATAGTATCGAAATATTGGTAAAAATGAATATATTTACGAAATATCACACTACATGAAAAACGTGAAAAAAGTCAATATTATACCAAATTTGACGATTTTAACTTCGAATCATAGAGCGACGTTTCGTATTTTTTAGACCCTAGAAAAGACGTATAAAGATGTTGCTTCCAATACAAATGATAAAAATCAATGTGTTTTCATTAAAATTACCTAAAATGTTCCTGATTTTCGGTTTATATTACCGATGGAAGATGTACACGTAAAACCGTTCTACTCCGACTGAAACGTCGATATATGCAATAAAAACAGAACTTCTTCCCTTTTCAATATGATACTCAGTATTTTAACTAGAAACAAATAGATGATTGAAAATTAAGTATTTAAGGTTATTTTCTGATCAATCATGTGTTTGCATAATTTTCATCGTATATTTATTGAATTAATAACAATAAACTGAAAATTCACAAAAACGTGGAAAAACAACAAAATATTGCCTAATTCGATGATATTTTGTTTAAATCACATAAAGGAAAAGAGGATGAATAAGGTCAAAATATTGCTAAATTCAATGATTTTTAGTACAAAACAAAATGTAAGAAAACTTGCTTAAAGATGGAAAATTTGCAAAATTCTGAGATTTGAAGGCCAAATCACATATCGTGAGAAAATATGAAGTAGTATCGAAATATTGGTAAAAACGAATATATATACGTAAAATCACACTCCATGAATAACGTGAAAAAAGTCACTATATTACCATATTTGAGGATTTTAAGTTCAAATCACAGAGCGAGGTTTCGTATTATTTACATCCAAGAAAAGACATATGACAATGTTGTTTCAAATACAAATGATAAAAATCAATGTGTTTTCATTAGAATTAACTAAAATGTTCCTAATTTTCTGTTTATATTACTGATGGAAGATGTACACGTAAAGCCGTTCTAATCCGGCTGAAACGTCGATATATGCAATAAAAACAGAACTTCTCCCCTTTTCAATATCTTACTCAGTATTTTAAAGAGAAACAAATAGATGATTGAAAATGAAGTATTTAAGGTTATTTTCTGATCAATTATGTGTTTGCATAATTTTTATCGTATATATAATGAATTAATAGCAATAAACTGAAAATTCAAAAAACGTGGAAAAACAGCAAAATATTGCCTAATTCGATGATATTTTGTTTATATCACATAAAGGAAAAGGGGTTGATTAACGTCAAAATATTGCTGAATTCGATGATTTTTAGTATGAAAAAAAATGCAAGAAAACTAGCTTAAAATGCAATATTATGCGAGAATATGAGATTTGAAGGCCAAATCACATATAGTGATACTACATGAAATAGTATCGGAATATTGGTAAAAATTAATATATTTACGTAATATCAAACTACATGAAAAACGTGAAAAAATTCATTATTATACTAAATTTGAGGATTTTAACTTCGAATCATAGAGCGACGTTTCGTATTTTTTAGACCCTAGAAAAGACGTATATAGATGTTGCTTCCAATACAAATGATAAAATCAATGTGTTTTCATTTAAATTAACTAAAATGTTCCTGATTTTCGGTTTATATAACCGATGGAAGATGTAAACGTAAAACCATTCTACTCCGGCTGAAACGTCGATATATGCAATAAAAACAGAACTTCTCCCCTTTTCAATATCTTACTCAGTATTTTAACGAGAAACAAATAGATGATTGAAAATTAAGTATTTAAGGTTATTTTCTGATCAATTATGTGTTTGCATAAGTTTTATCGTATATATAATGAATTAATAACAATAAACTGAAAATTCACATAAACGTGGAAAAACGGCAAAATATTGCCTAATTCGATGATATTTTGTTTAAATCACATAAAGGAAAAGGGGATGATAAAGGGCAAAATATTACTAAATTCGATGATTTTTAGTACAAAACAAAATGCAAGAAAACTTGCTTAAAAATGCAAAATTTGCGAAATTCTGAGATTTGAAGGCCAAATCACATATCGTGAGAAAATATGAAGTAGTATCGAAATATTGGTAAAAACGAATATATATACGTAAAATCACACTACATGAATAACGTGAAAAAAGTCACTATATTACTATATTTGAGGATTTTAACTTCAAATCACAGAGCGAGGTTTCGTATTATTTACATCCAAGAAAAGACATATGACAATGTTGTTTCAAATACAAATGATAAAAATCAATGTGTTTTCATTAGAATTAACTAAAATGTTCATGATTTTCTGTTTATATTACTGATGGAAGATGTACACGTAAAGCCGTTCTAATCCGGCTGAAACGTCGATATATGCAATAAAAACAGATCTTCTCCCCTTTTCAATATCTTACTCAGTATTTTAAAGAGAAACAAATAGATGATTGAAAATGAAGTATTTAAGGTTATTTTCTGATCAATTATGTGTTTGCATAATTTTTATCGTATATATAATGAATTAAAAACAATAAAATGAAAATTCACAAAAACGTAGAAAAACGGCAAAATATGGCCTAATTCGATGAAATTTTTTTAAATCTCATAAAGGAAAAGGGGATGATAAAGGTCAAAGTATTGCTAAATTCGATGATTTTTAGTACAAAACAAAATGCAAGAAAACTTTCTTAAAAATGCAAAATTTGCGAAATTCTGAGATTTGAAGGCCAAATCACATATCGTGAGAAAACATGAAG
The DNA here is from genome assembly GCF_040958095.1 of Procambarus clarkii. Taxonomy (NCBI): domain Eukaryota; kingdom Metazoa; phylum Arthropoda; class Malacostraca; order Decapoda; family Cambaridae; genus Procambarus; species Procambarus clarkii. The sequence continues at coordinate 1,072,928 of NC_091193.1, read as the reverse complement.
TAGTATCAAAATATTGGTAAAAACGAATATATATATGTAAAATCACACTACATGAATAACGTGAAAAAAGTCACTATATTACCATATTTGAGGATTTTAACTTCAAATCAAAGAGCGAGATATCGTATTATTTAGATCCAAGAAAAGATGTATTGTTGTTTCAAATACAAATGATAAAAATCAAAGTGTTTTCATTAGAATTAACTAAAAAGCTCCTGATTTTCCGTTCATATTATCGATATAAGATGTACACGTAAAACCGCTCTAATCCGGCTGAAACGTCGATATTTGCAATAAAACAAAATTTCTCCCCTTTCCAATATCTTACTCAGTATTTAACGAGAAACAAATAGTTGATTGAAAATGAAGTGTTTAAGGGTAATTACTAATCAATTATGTGTTTGCATCATTTTTATCGTATATTTAATGAATTAATAGCAATAAACTGAAAATTCACAAAAACGTGGATAAACAGCAAAATATTGCCTAATTCGATGATATTTTGTTTATATCACATAAAGGAAAAGGGGTTGATAAACGTCAAAATATTGCTGAATTCGATGATTTTTAGTACGAAAAAAAATGCAAGAAAACTTGCTTAAAATGCAATATTTTGCGAAAATATGAGATTTGAATGCCAAATCACATATCGTGATACTACATGAAATAGTATCGAAATATTGGTAAAAATGAATATATTTACGTAATATCAAACTACATGAAAAACGTGAAAAAGTCAATATTATACCAAATTTGAGGATTTTAACTTCGAATCATAGAGCGACGTTTCGTGTTTTTTAGACCCTAGAAAAGAAGTATAAAGATGTTGCTTCCAATACAAATGATAAAAATCAATGTGTTTTCATTAAAATTAACTAAAATGTTCCTGATTTTCGGTTTATATTACCGATGGAAGATGTACACGTAAAACCGTTCTACTCCGGCTGAAACGTCGATATATGCAATAAAAACAGAACTTCTCCCCTTTTCAATATGATACTCAGTATTTTAACTAGAAACAAATAGATGATTGAAAATTAAGTATTTAAGGTTATTTTCTGATCAATTATGTGTTTGCATATTTTTTATCGTATATTTATTGAATTAATAACAATAAACTGAAAATTCACAAAAACGTGGAAAAACAACAAAATATTGCCTAATTCGATGATATTTTGTTTAAATCACATAAAGGAAAAGAGGATGAATAAGGTCAAAATATTGCTAAATTCTATGATTTTTAGTACAAAACAAAATGCAAGAAAACTTGCTTAAAGATGGAAAATTTTCAAAATTCTGAGATTTGAAGGCCAAATCACATATCGTGAGAAAATACGAAGTAGTATCGAAATATTGGTAAAAACGAATATATATACGTAAAATCACACTACATGAATAACGTGAAAAAAGTCGCTATATTACCATATTTGAGGATTTTAACTTCAAATCACAGAGCGAGGTTTCGTATTATTTACATCCAAGAAAAGACATATGACAATGTTGTTTCAAATACAAATGATAAAAATCAATGTGTTTTCATTAGAATTAACTAAAATGTTCCTGATTTTCCGTTCATATTATCGATATAAGATGTACACGTAAAACCGCTCTAATCCGGCTGAAACGTCGATATATGCAATAAAAACAGAACTTCTCCCCTTTCCAATATCTTACTCAGTATTTAGCGAGAAACAAATAGTTGATTGAAAATGAAGTGTTTAAGGGTAATTACTAATCAATTATGTGTTTGCATCATTTTTATCGTATATTTAATGAATTAATAGCAATAAACTGAAAATTCACAAAAGCGTGGATAAACAGCAAAATATTGCCTAATTCGATGATATATTGTTTATATCACATAAAGGAAAAGGGGTTGATAAACGTCAAAATATTGCTGAATTCGATGATTTTTAGTACGAAAAAAAATGCAAGAAAACTTGTTAAAAATGCAATATTTTGCGAAAATCTGAGATTTGAAGGCCAAATCACATATCGTGATACTACATGAAATAGTATCGAAATATTGGTAAAAATGAATATATTTACGTAATATCAAACTACATGAAAAACGTGAAAAAAGTCAATATTATACCAAATTTGAGGATTTTAACTTGGAATCATAGAGCGACGTTTCGTATTTTTTAGACCCTAGAAAAGACGTATAAAGATGTTGCTTCCAATACAAATGATAAAAATCAATTTGTTTTCATTAAAATTAACTAAAATGTTCCTGATTTTCGGTTTATATTACCGATGGAAGATGTACACGTAAAAACGTTCTACTCCGGCTGAAACGTCGATATATGCAATAAAAACAGAACTTCTCCCCTTTTCAATATCATACTCAGTATTTTAACGAGAAACAAATAGATGATTGAAAATTAAGTATTTAAGGTTATTTTCTGATCAATTATGTGTTTGCATATTTTTTATCGTATATTTATTGAATTAATAACAATAAACTGAAAATTCACAAAAACGTGGAAAAACAACAAAATATTGCCTAATTCGATGATATTTTGTTTAAATCACATAAAGGAAAAGAGGATGAATAAGGTCAAAATATTGCTAAATTCTATGATTTTTAGTACAAAACAAAATGCAAGAAAACTTGCTTAAAGATGGAAAATTTTCAAAATTCTGAGATTTGAAGGCCAAATCACATATCGTGAGAAAATACGAAGTAGTATCGAAATATTGGTAAAAACGAATATATATACGTAAAATCACACTACATGAATAACGTGAAAAAAGTCGCTATATTACCATATTTGAGGATTTTAACTTCAAATCACAGAGCGAGGTTTCGTATTATTTACATCCAAGAAAAGACATATGACAATGTTGTTTCAAATACAAATGATAAAAATCAATGTGTTTTCATTAGAATTAACTAAAATGTTCCTGATTTTCCGTTCATATTATCGATATAAGATGTACACGTAAAACCGCTCTAATCCGGCTGAAACGTCGATATATGCAATAAAAACAGAACTTCTCCCCTTTCCAATATCTTACTCAGTATTTAGCGAGAAACAAATAGTTGATTGAAAATGAAGTGTTTAAGGGTAATTACTAATCTATTATGTGTTTGCATCATTTTTATCGTATATTTAATGAATTAATAGCAATAAACTGAAAATTCACAAAAGCGTGGATAAACAGCAAAATATTGCCTAATTCGATGATATATTGTTTATATCACATAAAGGAAAAGGGGTTGATAAACGTCAAAATATTGCTGAATTCGATGATTTTTAGTACGAAAAAAAATGCAAGAAAACTTGTTAAAAATGCAATATTTTGCGAAAATCTGAGATTTGAAGGCCAAATCACATATCGTGATACTACATGAAATAGTATCGAAATATTGGTAAAAATGAATATATTTACGTAATATCAAACTACATGAAAAACGTGAAAAAAGTCAATATTATACCAAATTTGAGGATTTTAACTTGGAATCATAGAGCGACGTTTCGTATTTTTTAGACCCTAGAAAAGACGTATAAAGATGTTGCTTCCAATACAAATGATAAAAATCAATTTGTTTTCATTAAAATTAACTAAAATGTTCCTGATTTTCGGTTTATATTACCGATGGAAGATGTACACGTAAAAACGTTCTACTCCGGCTGAAACGTCGATATATGCAATAAAAACAGAACTTCTCCCCTTTTCAATATCATACTCAGTATTTTAACGAGAAACAAATAGATGATTGAAAATTAAGTATTTAAGGTTATTTTCTGATCAATTATGTGTTTGCATATTTTTATCGTATATATAATGAATTAATAACAATAAACTGAAAATTCATATAAACTTGGAAAAACGGCAAAATATTGCCGAATTCGATGATATTTTGTTTAAATCACATCAAGGAAAAGGGGATGATAAAGGTCAAAATATTGCTAAATTCGATGATTTTTAGTACAAAACAAAATGCAAGAAAACTTGTTTGAAAATGCAAAATTTGCGAAATTCTGAGATTTGAAGGCCAAATCACATATCGTGAGAAAACATGAAATAGTATCGAAATATTGGTAAAAACGGATATATATACGTAAAATAACACTACATGAATAACGTGAAAAAAGTCACTATATTACCATATTTGAGGATTTTAATTTCAAATCATAGAGCGAGGTTTCGTATTATTTAGATCCAAGAAAAGACATATGACAATGTTGTTTCAAATACAAATGATAAAAATCAATGTGTTTTCATTAGAATTAACTAAAATGTTCCTGATTTTCCGTTTATATTACTGATGGAAGATGTACACGTAAAACCGCTCTAATCCGGCTGAAACGTCGATATATGGAATAAAAACAGAACTTCTCCCTTTCCAATATCTTACTCAGTATTTTAACGAGAAACAAATTGTTGACTGAAAATGAAGTGTTTAAGGTTAATATCAATCAATTATGTGTTTGCATCATTTTTATCGTATATTTATTAATTAATAGCAATAAACTGAAAATTCACAAAAACGTGGAAAAACAGCAAAAATATTGCCTCAGGTGCCATAGTACCAGGATATAAGAAATTGTTGTAGGGTATTCATAATTTATTATCCTGACACATGCGAAAGGTGCTGCATCTAGGCCAGGTTTCAGCATCTCAGCCTAAATAGAAACGGAGAAAAAAAAAAAAAAAAAAAAATAATTTTTCAACCATGTTCAATTGATTTTACAGCCCACAATTGTGAACCAAAATCATTTATACCACACTCAGCTATGACCTTACTATATAATAAAGATTTGCATGTCACATCATTATCCCAGATGTATTTAGTTCAATAATACAGATTTATAAAAGTTTCCCAAAAACGTATGCAACAAAATTAAGTGTATCACTATTTATAAAATCAATAAATCTACGTAGATAAGAATAATGACATGCGTTTATTGAGGCGTAAACTCTAAATAAATTTGCAAGTTTCATGTAAATTGAATAATAAATAAAGGCTGTGAAACCAGATCTAGTTGTAAAAGTTGGAGTTGCGTAGCGCGCGCGACAAGTTACTCTACTCGCGGTCACTCATGACCGCGAGTATGAGCCAGCTCGTACCTTCTATGGAGAGCTCGCATGCATCTAGCTTTCAATGCTTTCCTCTTGTTCGTTTGGTAAGTCATACTGCAGTACAAATAGCAATAATACCATGAGTTCTGGGAGATATTGTGAGAGCGCGTCAGCGATATATCCTCTCTCCAAGAGAGACACAGAGTCACTGAGGGCCTGAGCCACGTACCACCCCTCTCTCTCTCACGATACTGTTGCCAATGAGTGAGTTTATATTCATTTTATGCATAACATGTTATTTTCAATGCTATTACGAAAAATAAGACTTCGACAACGTAAGATACATTACCCCGCGACGCACTCACGCCGCGAGGACCAGATTCACGAAAGTTGCAGCGGGAAATTTGACTCTAATTACGTTATTTTTCAAGATATCATTAAACGGTTTGGACCACAGTGTTGCCAGAACGTTGTAGTATTTTTCGTAATTTTTCGTAAATATTCCACTTTTCTTCGGATTTTCGGTTACCATGGCCCCTAATTCGATGATATTTTGTTTATATCACATAAAGGAAAAGTGGATGATAAACGTTAAAATATTGCTGAATTCGATGATTTTTAGTACGAAAAAAATGCAAGAAAACTTGCTTAAAATGCAATATTATGCGAAAATCTGAGATTTGAAGGCCAAATCACATATCGTGATACTACATGAAATAGTATCGAAATATTGGTAAAAATGAATATATTTACGTAATATCAAACTACATGAAAAACGTGAAAAAAGTCAATATTATACCAAATTTGAGGATTTTAACTTCGAATCATAGAGCGACGTTTCGTATTTTTTAGACCCTAGAAAAGACGTATAAAGATGTTGCTTCCAATACAAATGATAAAAAACAATGTGTTTTCATTAAAATTAACTAAAATGTTCCTGATTTTCGGTTTATATTACCGATGGAAGATGTACACGTAAAAACGTTCTACTCCGGCTGAAACGTCGATATATGCAATAAAAACAGAACTTCTCCCCTTTTCAATATCATACTCAGTATTTTAACGAGAAACAAATAGATGATTGAAAATTATGTATTTAAGGTTATTTTCTGATCAATTATGTGTTTGCATATTTTTATCGTATATATAATGAATTAATAACAATAAACTGAAAATTCATATAAACGTGGAAAAACGGCAAAATATTGCCGAATTCGATGATATTTTGTTTAAATCATATAAAGGAAAAGCGGATGATAAAGGTCAAAATGTTGTTAAATTCGATGATTTTTAGTACAAAACGAAATGCAAGAAAACTTGTTTGCAAATGCAAAATTTGCGAAATTATGAGATTTGAAGGCCAAATCACATATCGTGAGAAAACATGAAATAGTATCGAAATATTGGTAAAAACGGATATATATACGTAAAATAACACTACATGAATAACGTGATAAAAGTCACTATATTACCATATTTGAGGATTTTAATTTCAAATCATAGAGGGAGGTTTCGTATTATTTTGATCCAAGAAAAGACATATGACAATGTTGTTTCAAATACAAATGATAAAAATCAATGTATTTTCATTAGAATTAACTAAAATGTTCCTGATTTTCCGTTTATATTACTGATGGAAGATGTACACGTAAAACCGCTCTAATCCGGCTGAAACGTCGATATATGGAATAAAAACAGAACTTTTCCCCTTTCCAATATCTTACTCAGTATTTTAACGAGAAACAAATTGTTGACTGAAAATGTAGTGTTTAAGGTTAATATCAATATTAATATCAATATGTGTTTGCATCATTTTTATCGTATATTTATTAATTAATAGCAATAAACTGAAAATTCACAAAAACGTGGAAAAACAGCAAAATATTGCCTCAGGGGCCATAGTACCAGGATATAAGAAATTGTTGTAGGGTATTCATAATTTATTATCCTGATACATGCGAAAGGTGCTGCACCTAGGCCAGGTTTCAGCATCTCAGCCTAAATAGAAACGGAGAAAAAAAAAAAAATTTCAACCATGTTCAATTGATTTTACAGCCCACAATTGTGAACCAAAATCATTTATACCACACTCAGCTATGACCTTACTATATAATAAAGATTTGCATGTCACATCATTATCCCAGATGTATTTAGTTCAATAATACAGATTTATAAAAGTTTCCCAAAAACGTATGCAACAAAATTAAGTGTATCACTATTTATAAAATCAATAAATCTACGTAGATAAGAATAATGACATGCGTTTATTGAGGCGTAAACTCTAAATAAATTTGCAAGTTTCATGTAAATTGAATAATAAATAAAGGCTGTGAAACCAGATCTAGTTGTAAAAGTTGGAGTTGCGTAGCGCGCGCGACAAGTTACTCTACTCGCGGTCACTCGTGACCGCGAGTATGAGCCAGCTCGTACCTTCTATGGAGAGCTCGCATGCATCTAGCTTTCAATGCTTTCCTCTTGTTCGTTTGGTAAGTCATACTGCAGTACAAATAGCAATAATACCATGAGTTCTGGGAGATATTGTGAGAGCGCGTCAGCGATATATCCTCTCTCCAAGAGAGACACAGAGTCACTGAGGGCCTGAGCCACGTACCACCCCTCTCTCTCTCACGATACTGTTGCCAATGAGTGAGTTTATATTCATTTTATGCATAACATGTTATTTTCAACGCTATTACGAAAAATAAGACTTCTACAACGTAAGATACATTACCCCGCGACGCACTCACGCCGCGAGGACCAGATTCACGAAAGTTGCAGCGGGAAATTTGACTCTAATTACGTTATTTTTCAAGATATCATTAAACGGTTTGGACCACAGTGTTGCCAGAACGTTGTAGTATTTTTCGTAATTTTTCGTAAATATTCCACTTTTCTTCGGATTTTCGGTTACCATGGCCCCTAATTCGATGATATTTTGTTTATATCACATAAAGGAAAAGTGGATGATAAACGTTAAAATATTGCTGAATTCGATGATTTTTAGTACGAAAAAAATGCAAGAAAACTTGCTTAAAATGCAATATTATGCGAAAATCTGAGATTTGAAGGCCAAATCACATATCGTGATACTACATGAAATAGTATCGAAATATTGGTAAAAAAGAATATATTTACGTAATATCAAACTACATGAAAAACGTGAAAAAAAACATTATTATACCAAATTTGAGGATTTTAACTTCGAATCATAGAGCGACGTTTCGTATTTTTTTAGACCCTAGAAAAGACGTATAAAGATGTTGCTTCCAATACAAATGATAAAAAACAATGTGTTTTCATTAAAATTAACTAAAATGTTCCTGATTTTCGGTTTATATTACCGATGGAAGATGTACACGTAAAAACGTTCTACTCCGGCTGAAACGTCGATATATGCAATAAAAACAGAACTTCTCCCCTTTTCAATATCATACTCAGTATTTTAACGAGAAACAAATAGATGATTGAAAATTAAGTATTTAAGGTTATTTTCTGATCAATTATGTGTTTGCATATTTTTATCGTATATATAATGAATTAATAACAATAAACTGAAAATTCATATAAACGTGGAAAAACGGCAAAATATTGCCGAATTCGATGATATTTTGTTTAAATCATATAAAGGAAAAGCGGATGATAAAGGTCAAAATGTTGTTAAATTCGATGATTTTTAGTACAAAACGAAATGCAAGAAAACTTGTTTGCAAATGCAAAATTTGCGAAATTATGAGATTTGAAGGCCAAATCACATATCGTGAGAAAACATGAAATAGTATCGAAATATTGGTAAAAACGGATATATATACGTAAAATAACACTACATGAATAACGTGATAAAAGTCACTATATTACCATATTTGAGGATTTTAATTTCAAATCATAGAGGGAGGTTTCGTATTATTTAGATCCAAGAAAAGACATATGACAATGTTGTTTCAAATACAAATGATAAAAATCAATGTGTTTTCATTAGAATTAACTAAAATGTTCCTGATTTTCCGTTTATATTACTGATGGAAGATGTACACGTAAAACCGCTCTAATCCGGCTGAAACGTCGATATATGGAATAAAAACAGAACTTCTCCCTTTCCAATATCTTACTCAGTATTTTAACGAGAAACAAATTGTTGACTGAAAATGTAGTGTTTAAGGTTAATATCAATATTAATATCAATATGTGTTTGCATCATTTTTATCGTATATTTATTAATTAATAGCAATAAACTGAAAATTCACAAAAACGTGGAAAAACAGCAAAATATTGCCTCAGGGGCCATAGTACCAGGATATAAGAAATTGTTGTAGGGTATTCATAATTTATTATCCTGATACATGCGAAAGGTGCTGCACCTAGGCCAGGTTTCAGCATCTCAGCCTAAATAGAAACGGAGAAAAAAAAAAAAATTTCAACCATGTTCAATTGATTTTACAGCCCACAATTGTGAACCAAAATCATTTATACCACACTCAGCTATGACCTTACTATATAATAAAGATTTGCATGTCACATCATTATCCCAGATGTATTTAGTTCAATAATACAGATTTATAAAAGTTTCCCAAAAACGTATGCAACAAAATTAAGTGTATCACTATTTATAAAATCAATAAATCTACGTAGATAAGAATAATGACATGCGTTTATTGAGGCGTAAACTCTAAATAAATTTGCAAGTTTCATGTAAATTGAATAATAAATAAAGGCTGTGAAACCAGATCTAGTTGTAAAAGTTGGAGTTGCGTAGCGCGCGCGACAAGTTACTCTACTCGCGGTCACTCGTGACCGCGAGTATGAGCCAGCTCGTACCTTCTATGGAGAGCTCGCATGCATCTAGCTTTCAATGCTTTCCTCTTGTTCGTTTGGTAAGTCATACTGCAGTACAAATAGCAATAATACCATGAGTTCTGGGAGATATTGTGAGAGCGCGTCAGCGATATATCCTCTCTCCAAGAGAGACACAGAGTCACTGAGGGCCTGAGCCACGTACCACCCCTCTCTCTCTCACGATACTGTTGCCAATGAGTGAGTTTATATTCATTTTATGCATAACATGTTATTTTCAACGCTATTACGAAAAATAAGACTTCTACAACGTAAGATACATTACCCCGCGACGCACTCACGCCGCGAGGACCAGATTCACGAAAGTTGCAGCGGGAAATTTGACTCTAATTACGTTATTTTTCAAGATATCATTAAACGGTTTGGACCACAGTGTTGCCAGAACGTTGTAGTATTTTTCGTAATTTTTCGTAAATATTCCACTTTTCTTCGGATTTTCGGTTACCATGGCCCCTAATTCGATGATATTTTGTTTATATCACATAAAGGAAAAGTGGATGATAAACGTTAAAATATTGCTGAATTCGATGATTTTTAGTACGAAAAAAATGCAAGAAAACTTGCTTAAAATGCAATATTATGCGAAAATCTGAGATTTGAAGGCCAAATCACATATCGTGATACTACATGAAATAGTATCGAAATATTGGTAAAAAAGAATATATTTACGTAATATCAAACTACATGAAAAACGTGAAAAAAATCATTATTATACCAAATTTGAGGATTTTAACTTCGAATCATAGAGCGACGTTTCGTATTTTTTTAGACCCTAGAAAAGACGTATAAAGATGTTGCTTCCAATACAAATGATAAAAATCAATGTGTTTTCATTAAAATTAACTTAAATGTTCCTGATTTCTGCTTTATATTACCGATGGAAGATGTACACGTAAAACCGTTCTAATCCGGCTGAAACGTCGATATATGCAATAAAAACAGAACTTCTCCCCTTTTCAATATCTTACTCAGTATTTTAAAGAGAAACAAATAGATGATTGAAAATGAAGTATTTAAGGTTATTTTCTGATCAATTATGTGTTTGCATAATTTTTATCGTATATATAATGAATTAATAACAATAAACTGAAAATTCACAAAAACGTAGAATAAAGCCAAAATATTGCCTAATTCGATGATATTTTGTTTAAATCTCATAAAGGAAAAGGGGATGATAAAAGGTTAAAATATTGCCTTTATATTTTATATAAATATTGCCTTTATATATATTGCCTTTATATTTTTCGATGATTTTTCGTACATAACAAAATGAGAGAAAACTTGCTTAAAAATGCAAAATTTGCGAAATTCTGAGATTTGAAGGCCAAATCACATGTCGTGAGAAAACATGAAGTAGTATCGAAATATTGGTAAAAAAGAATATATATATGTAAAATCACACTACATGAATAACGTGAAAAAATTCACTATATTACCATATTTGAGGATTTTAACTTCAAATCATAGAGCGAGGTATCGTATTATTTAGATCCAAGAAAAGACATATTGTTGTTTCAAATACAAATGATAAAAATCAAAGTGTTTTCATTAGAATTAACTAAAATGTTCCTGATTCTTCGTTCATATTACCGATATAAGATGTACACGTAAAACCGCTCTAATCCGGCTGAAACGTCGATATATGCAATATAAACAGAACTTCTCCCCTTTCCAATATCTTACTCAGTATTTAACGAGAAACAAATAGTTGATTGAAAATGAAGAGTTGTAGGTTAATTACTAATCAATTATGTGTTTGCATCATTTTTCTCGTATATTTAATGAATTAATAGCACTAAACTGAAAATTCACAAAAACGTGGATAAACAGCAAAATATTGCCTAATTCGATGATATGTTGTTTATATCACATAAAGGAAAAGCGGTTGATAAACGTCAAAATATTGCTGAATTCGATGATTTTTAGTACGAAAAAAAATGCAAGAAAACTTGCTTAAAATGCAATATTTTGCGAAAATATGAGATTTGAAGGCCAAATCACATATCGTGATACTACATGAAATAGTATCGAAATATTGGTAAAAATGAATATATTTACGTAATATCAAACTACATGAAAAACGTGAAAAAAGTCAATATTATACCAAATTTGAGGATTTTAACTTCGAATCATAGAGCGACGTTTCGTATTTTTTAGACCCTAGAAAAGACGTATAAAGATGTTGCTTCCAATACAAATGATAAAAATCAATGTGTTTACATTAAAATTTACTAAAATGTTCCTGATTTTCGGTTTATATTACCGATGGAAGATGTACACGTAAAACCGTTCTACTCCGGCTGAAACGTCGATATATGCAATAAAAACAGAACTTCTCCCCTTTTCAATATCATACTCTGTATTTTAACGAGAAACAAATAGATGATTGAAAATTAACTATTTAGGGTTATTTTCTGATCAATTATGTGTTTGCATAATTTTTATCGTATATATAATGAATTAATAACAATAAACTGAAAATTCACACAAAAACGTGGAAAAACGGCAAAATATTGCCTAATTCGATGATATTTTGTTTAAATCAAATAAAGGAAAAGGGTATGATAAAGGTCAAAATATTGCTAAATTTGATGATTTGTAGTACAAAACGAAATGCAAAAAAACTTGCTTAAAAATGCAAAATTTGCGAAATTCTGAGATTTGAAGGCCAAATCACATCTCGTGAGAAAACATGAAGTAGTATCGAAATATTGGTAAACACGAATATATATACGTAAAATAACACTACATGAATAACGTAAAAAAAGTCACTATTTTACTATATTTGAGGATTTTAACTTCAAATCATAGAGCGAGGTTTCGTATTATTTAGATCCAAGAAAAGACATATGACAATGTTGTTTCAAATACAAATGATAAAAATCAAAGTGTTTTCATTAGAATTAACTGAAATGTTCCTGATTTTCCGTTTATATTTCTGATGGAAGACGTACACGTAAAACCGTTCTAATCCGGTTGAAACGTCGATATATGCAATAAAAACAGAACTTTTCCCCTTTCCAATATCTTACTCAGTATTTTAACGAAAAACAAATAGTTGATTGAAAATGAAGTGTTTAAGGTTAATTTCTAATCAATTATGTGTTTGCATTATTTTTATCGTATATTTAATGAATTAATAGCAATAAACTGAAAATTCACAAAAACGTGGAAAAACAGCAAAATATTGCCTAATTCGATGATATTTTGTTTATATCACATAAAGGAAAAGCGGTTCATAAACGTTAAAGTATTGCTGAATTCGATGATTTTTAGTACGAAACAAAATGCAATATTATGCGAAAATCTAAGATATGAAAGCCAAATCACATATCGTGATACTACATGAAATAGTATCGAAATATTGGTAAAAATGAATATATTTACGTAATATCAAACTACATGAAAAACGAGAAAAGAGTCAATATTATACCAAATTTGAGGATTTTAACTTCGAATCATAGAGCGACGTTTCGTATTTTTTAGACCTTAGAAAAGACGTATAAAGATGTTGCTTCCAATACAAATGATAAAAATCAATGTATTTTCATTAAAATTAGCTAAAATGTTCCTGATTTTCGGTTTATATTACCGATGGAAGATGTACACGTAAAACCGTTCTAATCCGGCTGAAACGTCGATATATGCAATAAAAACAGAACTTCTCCCCTTTTCAATATCATACTCAGTATTTTAACGAGAAACAAATAGATGATTGAAAATTAAGTATTTAAGGTTATTTTCTGATCAATTATGTGTTTGCATATTTTTTATCGTATATTTATTGAATTAATAACAATAAACTGAAAATTCACAAAAACGTGGAAAAACGGCAAAATATTGCCTAATTCGATGATATTTTGTTTAAATCACATAAAGGAAAAGGGTATGATAAAGGTCAAAATATTGCTAAATTTGATGATTTTTAGTACAAAACGAAATGCAAAAAAACTTGCTTAAAAATGCAAAATTTGCGAAATTCTGAGATTTGAAGGCCAAATCACATCTCGTGAGAAAACATGAAGTAGTATCGAAATATTGGTAAACACGAATATATATACGTAAAATAACACTACATGAATAACGTAAAAAAAGTCACTATTTTACTATATTTGAGGATTTTAACTTCAAATCATAGAGCGAGGTTTCGTATTATTTAGATCCAAGAAAAGACATATGACAATGTTGTTTCAAATACAAATGATAAAAATCAAAGTTTTTTCATTAGAATTAACTGAAATGTTCCTGATTTTCCGTTTATATTTCTGATGGAAGACGTACACGTAAAACCGTTCTAATCCGGCTGAAACGTCGATATATGCAATAAAAACAGAACTTTTCCCCTTTCCAATATCTTACTCAGTATTTTAAAGAGAAACAAATAGTTGATTGAAAATGAAGTGTTTAAGGATAATTTCTAATCAATTATGTGTTTGCATCATTTTTATCGTATATTTAATGAATTAATAGCAATAAACTGAAAATTCACAAAAACGTGGAAAAACAGCAAAATATTGCCTAATTCGATGATATTTTGTTTATATCACATAAAGGAAAAGCGGTTCATAAACGTTAAAGTATTGCTGAATTCGATGATTTTTAGTACGAAACAAAATGCAAGAAAACTTGCTTAAAATGCAATATTATGCGAAAATCAAAGATATGAAAGCCAAATCACATATCGTGATACTACATGAAATAGTATCGAAATATTGGTAAAAATGAATATATTTACGTAATATCAAACTACATGAAAAACGTGAAAAAAGTCAATATTATACCAAATTTGAGGATTTTAACTTCGAATCATAGAGCGACGTTTCGTATTTTTTAGACCCTAGAAAAGACGTATAAAGATGTTGCTTCCAATACAAATGATAAAAATCAATGTGTTTTCATTAAAATTTACTAAAATGTTCCTGATTTTCGGTTTATATTACCGATCGAAGATGTACACGTAAAACCGTTCTACTCCGGCTGAAACGTCGATATATGCAATAAAAACAGAACTTCTCCCCTTTTCAATATCATACTCAGTATTTTAACGAGAAACAAATAGATGATTGAAAATTAAGTATTTAGGGTTATTTTCTGATCAATTATGTGTTTGCATAATTTTTATCGTATATATAATGAATTAATAACAATAAACTGAAAATTCACACAAAAACGTGGAAAAACGGCAAAATATTGCCTAATTCGATGATATTGTGTTTAAATCACATAACGTTAAAGGGTATGATAAAGGTCAAAATATTGCTAAATTTGATGATTTTTAGTACAAAAGGAAATGCAAAAAAAAACTTGCTTAAAAATGCAAAATTTACGAAATTCTGAGATTTGAAGGCCAAATCACATCTCTCGAGAAAACATGAAGTAGTATCGAAATATTGGTAAACACGAATATATATACGTAAAATAACACTACATGAATAACGTGAAAAAAGTCACTATTTTACTATATTTGAGGATTTTAACTTCAAATCATAGAGCGAGGTTTCGTATTATTTAGATCCAAGAAAAGACATATGACAATGTTGTTTCAAATACAAATGATAAAAATCAAAGTGTTTTCATTAGAATTAACTGAAATGTTCCTGATTTTCCGTTTATATTTCTGATGGAAGACGTACACGTAAAACCGTTCTAATCCGGTTGAAACGTCGATATATGCAATAAAAACAGAACTTTTCCCCTTTCCAATATCTTACTCAGTATTTTAACGAAAAACAAATAGTTGATTGAAAATGAAGTGTTTAAGGTTAATTTCTAATCAATTATGTGTTTGCATCATTTTTATCGTATATTTAATGAATTAATAGCAATAAACTGAAAATTCACAAAAACGTGGAAAAACAGCAAAATATTGCCTAATTCGATGATATTTTGTTTATATCACATAAAGGAAAAGCGGTTCATAAACGTTAAAGTATTGCTGAATTCGATGATTTTTAGTACGAAACAAAATGCAAGAAAACTTGCTTAAAATGCAATATTATGCGAAAATCTAAGATATGAAAGCCAAATCACATATCGTGATACTACATGAAATAGTATCGAAATATTGGTAAAAATGAATATATTTACGTAATATCAAACTACATGAAAAACGAGAAAAGAGTCAATATTATACCAAATTTGAGGATTTTAACTTCGAATCATAGAGCGACGTTTCGTATTTTTTAGACCTTAGAAAAGACGTATAAAGATGTTGCTTCCAATACAAATGATAAAAATCAATGTATTTTCATTAAAATTAGCTAAAATGTTCCTGATTTTCGGTTTATATTACCGATGGAAGATGTACACGTAAAACCGTTCTAATCCGGCTGAAACGTCGATATATGCAATAAAAACAGAACTTCTCCCCTTTTCAATATCATACTCAGTATTTTAACGAGAAACAAATAGATGATTGAAAATTAAGTATTTGAGGTTATTTTCTGATCAATTATGTGTTTGCATATTTTTTATCGTATATTTATTGAATTAATAACAATAAACTGAAAATTCACAAAAACGTGGAAAAACGGCAAAATATTGCCTAATTCGATGATATTTTGTTTAAATCACATAAAGGAAAAGGGTATGATAAAGGTCAAAATATTGCTATATTTGATGATTTTTAGTACAAAACGAAATGTAAAAAAACTTGCTTAAAAATGCAAAATTTGCGAAATTCTGAGATTTGAAGGCCAAATCACATCTCGTGAGAAAACATGAAGTAGTATCGAAATATTGGTAAACACAAATATATATACGTAAAATAACACTACATGAATAACGTAAAAAAAGTCACTATTTTACTATATTTGTGGATTTTAACTCTAAATCATAGAGCGAGGTTTCGTATTATTTAGATCCAAGAAAAGACATATGACAATGTTGTTTCAAATACAAATGATAAAAATCAAAGTGTTTTCATTAGAATTAACTGAAATGTTCCTGATTTTCCGTTTATATTTCTGATGGAAGACGTACACGTAAAACCGTTCTAATCCGGCTGAAACGTCGATATATGCAATAAAAACAGAACTTTTCCCCTTTCCAATATCTTACTCAGTATTTTAAAGAGAAACAAATAGTTGATTGAAAATGAAGTGTTTAAGGATAATTTCTAATCAATTATGTGTTTGCATCATTTTTATCGTATATTTAATGAATTAATAGCAATAAACTGAAAATTCACAAAAACGTGGAAAAACAGCAAAATATTGCCTAATTCGATGATATTTTGTTTATATCACATATAGGAAAAGCGGTTCATAAACGTTAAAGTATTGCTGAATTCGATGATTTTTAGTACGAAACAAAATGCAAAAAAACTTGCTTAAAATGCAATATTATGCGAAAATCAAAGATATGAAAGCCAAATCACATATCGTGATACTACATGAAATAGTATCGAAATATTGGTAAAAATGAATATATTTACGTAATATCAAAGTACATGAAAAACGTGAAAAAAGTCAATATTATACCAAATTTGAGGATTTTAACTTCGAATCATAAAGCGACGTTTCGTATTTTTTAGACCCTAGAAAAGACGTATAAAGATGTTGCTTCCAATACAAATGATAAAACTCAATGTGTTTTCATTAAAATTTACTAAAATGTTCCTGATTTTCGGTTTATATTACCGATCGAAGATGTACACGTAAAACCGTTCTACTCCGGCTGAAACGTCGATATATGCAATAAAAACAGAACTTCTCCCCTTTTCAATATCATACTCAGTATTTTAAAGAGAAACAAATAGATGACTGAAAATTAAGTATTTAGGGTTATTTTCTGATCAATTATGTGTTTGCATAATTTTTATCGTATATATAATGAATTAATAACAATAAACTGAAAATTCACACAAAAACGTGGAAAAACGGCAAAATATTGCCTAATTCGATGATATTTTGTTTAAATCACATAAAGTTAAAGGGTATGATAAAGGTCAAAATATTGCAAAATTTGATGATTTTTAGTACAAAACGAAATGCAAAAAAAAACTTGCTTAAAAATGCAAAATTTACGAAATTCTGAGATTTGAAGGCCAAATCACATCTCGTGAGAAAACATGAAGTAGTATCGAAATATTGGTAAACACGAATATATATACGTAAAATAACACTACATGAATAACGTGAAAAAAGTCACTATTTTACTATATTTGAGGATTTTAACTTCAAATCATAGAGCGAGGTTTCGTATTATTTAGATCCAAGAAAAGACATATGACAATGTTGTTTCAAATACAAATGATAAAAATCAAAGTGTTTTCATTAGAATTAACTGAAATGTTCCTGATTTTCCGTTTATATTTCTGATGGAAGACGTAAACGTAAAACCGTTCTAATCCGGTTGAAACGTCGATATATGAAATAAAAACAGAACTTTTCCCCTTTCCAATATCTTACTCAGTATTTTAACGAAAAACAAATAGTTGATTGAAAATGAAGTGTTTAAGGTTAATTTCTAATCAATTATGTGTTTGCATCATTTTTATCGTATATTTAATGAATTAATAGCAATAAACTGAAAATTCACAAAAACGTGGAAAAACAGCAAAATATTGCCTAATTCGATGATATTTTGTTTATATCACATAAAGGAAAAGCGGTTCATAAACGTTAAAGTATTGCTGAATTCGATGATTTTTAGTACGAAACAAAATGCAAGAAAACTTGCTTAAAATGCAATATTATGCGAAAATCTAAGATATGAAAGCCAAATCACATATCGTGATACTACATGAAATAGTATCGAAATATTGGTAAAAATGAATATATTTACGTAATATCAAACTACATGAAAAACGAGAAAAGAGTCAATATTATACCAAATTTGAGGATTTTAACTTCGAATCATAGAGCGACGTTTCGTATTTTTTAGACCTTAGAAAAGACGTATAAAGATGTTGCTTCCAATACAAATGATAAAAATCAATGTATTTTCATTAAAATTAGCTAAAATGTTCCTGATTTTCGGTTTATATTACCGATGGAAGATGTACACGTAAAACCGTTCTAATCCGGCTGAAACGTCGATATATGCAATAAAAACAGAACTTCTCCCCTTTTCAATATCATACTCAGTATTTTAACGAGAAACAAATAGATGATTGAAAATTAAGTATTTGAGGTTATTTTCTGATCAATTATGTGTTTGCATATTTTTTATCGTATATTTATTGAATTAATAACAATAAACTGAAAATTCACAAAAACGTGGAAAAACGGCAAAATATTGCCTAATTCGATGATATTTTGTTTAAATCACATAAAGGAAAAGGGTATGATAAAGGTCAAAATATTGCTATATTTGATGATTTTTAGTACAAAACGAAATGTAAAAAAACTTGCTTAAAAATGCAAAATTTGCGAAATTCTGAGATTTGAAGGCCAAATCACATCTCGTGAGAAAACATGAAGTAGTATCGAAATATTGGTAAACACAAATATATATACGTAAAATAACACTACATGAATAACGTAAAAAAAGTCACTATTTTACTATATTTGTGGATTTTAACTCTAAATCATAGAGCGAGGTTTCGTATTATTTAGATCCAAGAAAAGACATATGACAATGTTGTTTCAAATACAAATGATAAAAATCAAAGTGTTTTCATTAGAATTAACTGAAATGTTCCTGATTTTCCGTTTATATTTCTGATGGAAGACGTACACGTAAAACCGTTCTAATCCGGCTGAAACGTCGATATATGCAATAAAAACAGAACTTTTCCCCTTTCCAATATCTTACTCAGTATTTTAAAGAGAAACAAATAGTTGATTGAAAATGAAGTGTTTAAGGATAATTTCTAATCAATTATGTGTTTGCATCATTTTTATCGTATATTTAATGAATTAATAGCAATAAACTGAAAATTCACAAAAACGTGGAAAAACAGCAAAATATTGCCTAATTCGATGATATTTTGTTTATATCACATATAGGAAAAGCGGTTCATAAACGTTAAAGTATTGCTGAATTCGATGATTTTTAGTACGAAACAAAATGCAAAAAAACTTGCTTAAAATGCAATATTATGCGAAAATCAAAGATATGAAAGCCAAATCACATATCGTGATACTACATGAAATAGTATCGAAATATTGGTAAAAATGAATATATTTACGTAATATCAAAGTACATGAAAAACGTGAAAAAAGTCAATATTATACCAAATTTGAGGATTTTAACTTCGAATCATAAAGCGACGTTTCGTATTTTTTAGACCCTAGAAAAGACGTATAAAGATGTTGCTTCCAATACAAATGATAAAAATCAATGTGTTTTCATTAAAATTTACTAAAATGTTCCTGATTTTCGGTTTATATTACCGATCGAAGATGTACACGTAAAACCGTTCTACTCCGGCTGAAACGTCGATATATGCAATAAAAACAGAACTTCTCCCCTTTTCAATATCATACTCAGTATTTTAAAGAGAAACAAATAGATGACTGAAAATTAAGTATTTAGGGTTATTTTCTGATCAATTATGTGTTTGCATAATTTTTATCGTATATATAATGAATTAATAACAATAAACTGAAAATTCACACAAAAACGTGGAAAAACGGCAAAATATTGCCTAATTCGATGATATTTTGTTTAAATCACATAAAGTTAAAGGGTATGATAAAGGTCAAAATATTGCAAAATTTGATGATTTTTAGTACAAAACGAAATGCAAAAAAAAACTTGCTTAAAAATGCAAAATTTACGAAATTCTGAGATTTGAAGGCCAAATCACATCTCGTGAGAAAACATGAAGTAGTATCGAAATATTGGTAAACACGAATATATATACGTAAAATAACACTACATGAATAACGTGAAAAAAGTCACTATTTTACTATATTTGAGGATTTTAACTTCAAATCATAGAGCGAGGTTTCGTATTATTTAGATCCAAGAAAAGACATATGACAATGTTGTTTCAAATACAAATGATAAAAATCAAAGTGTTTTCATTAGAATTAACTGAAATGTTCCTGATTTTCCGTTTATATTTCTGATGGAAGACGTAAACGTAAAACCGTTCTAATCCGGTTGAAACGTCGATATATGCAATAAAAACAGAACTTTTCCCCTTTCCAATATCTTACTCAGTATTTTAACGAAAAACAAATAGTTGATTGAAAATGAAGTGTTTAAGGTTAATTTCTAATCAATTATGTGTTTGCATCATTTTTATCGTATATTTAATGAATTAATAGCAATAAACTGAAAATTCACAAAAACGTGGAAAAACAGCAAAATATTGCCTAATTCGATGATATTTTGTTTATATCACATAAAGGAAAAGCGGTTCATAAACGTTAAAGTATTGCTGAATTCGATGATTTTTAGTACGAAACAAAATGCAAGAAAACTTGCTTAAAATGCAATATTATGCGAAAATCTAAGATATGAAAGCCAAATCACATATCGTGATACTACATGAAATAGTATCGAAATATTGGTAAAAATGAATATATTTACGTAATATCAAACTACATGAAAAACGAGAAAAGAGTCAATATTATACCAAATTTGAGGATTTTAACTTCGAATCATAGAGCGACGTTTCGTATTTTTTAGACCTTAGAAAAGACGTATAAAGATGTTGCTTCCAATACAAATGATAAAAATCAATGTATTTTCATTAAAATTAGCTAAAATGTTCCTGATTTTCGGTTTATATTACCGATGGAAGATGTACACGTAAAACCGTTCTAATCCGGCTGAAACGTCGATATATGCAATAAAAACAGAACTTCTCCCCTTTTCAATATCATACTCAGTATTTTAACGAGAAACAAATAGATGATTGAAAATTAAGTATTTAAGGTTATTTTCTGATCAATTATGTGTTTGCATATTTTTTATCGTATATTTATTGAATTAATAACAATAAACTGAAAATTCACAAAAACGTGGAAAAACGGCAAAATATTGCCTAATTCGATGATATTTTGTTTAAATCACATAAAGGAAAAGGGTATGATAAAGGTCAAAATATTGCTATATTTGATGATTTTTAGTACAAAACGAAATGTAAAAAAACTTGCTTAAAAATGCAAAATTTGCGAAATTCTGAGATTTGAAGGCCAAATCACATCTCGTGAGAAAACATGAAGTAGTATCGAAATATTGGTAAACACAAATATATATACGTAAAATAACACTACATGAATAACGTAAAAAAAGTCACTATTTTACTATATTTGAGGATTTTAACTTCAAATCATAGAGCGAGGTTTCGTATTATTTAGATCCAAGAAAAGACATATGACAATGTTGTTTCAAATACAAATGATAAAAATCAAAGTGTTTTCATTAGAATTAACTGAAATGTTCCTGATTTTCCGTTTATATTTCTGATGGAAGACGTACACGTAAAACCGTTCTAATCCGGCTGAAACGTCGATATATGCAATAAAAACAGAACTTTTCCCCTTTCCAATATCTTACTCAGTATTTTAAAGAGAAACAAATAGTTGATTGAAAATGAAGTGTTTAAGGATAATTTCTAATCAATTATGTGTTTGCATCATTTTTATCGTATATTTAATGAATTAATAGCAATAAACTGAAAATTCACAAAAACGTGGAAAAACAGCAAAATATTGCCTAATTCGATGATATTTTGTTTATATCACATAAAGGAAAAGCGGTTCATAAACGTTAAAGTATTGCTGAATTCGATGATTTTTAGTACGAAACAAAATGCAAAAAAACTTGCTTAAAATGCAATATTATGCGAAAATCAAAGATATGAAAGCCAAATCACATATCGTGATACTACATGAAATAGTATCGAAATATTGGTAAAAATGAATATATTTACGTAATATCAAAGTACATGAAAAACGTGAAAAAAGTCAATATTATACCAAATTTGAGGATTTTAACTTCGAATCATAAAGCGACGTTTCGTATTTTTTAGACCCTAGAAAAGACGTATAAAGATGTTGCTTCCAATACAAATGATAAAAATCAATGTGTTTTCATTAAAATTTACTAAAATGTTCCTGATTTTCGGTTTATATTACCGATCGAAGATGTACACGTAAAACCGTTCTACTCCGGCTGAAACGTCGATATATGCAATAAAAACAGAACTTCTCCCCTTTTCAATATCATACTCAGTATTTTAAAGAGAAACAAATAGATGACTGAAAATTAAGTATTTAGGGTTATTTTCTGATCAATTATGTGTTTGCATAATTTTTATCGTATATATAATGAATTAATAACAATAAACTGAAAATTCACACAAAAACGTGGAAAAACGGCAAAATATTGCCTAATTCGATGATATTTTGTTTAAATCACATAAAGTTAAAGGGTATGATAAAGGTCAAAATATTGCTAAATTTGATGATTTTTAGTACAAAACGAAATGCAAAAAAAAACTTGCTTAAAAATGCAAAATTTACGAAATTCTGAGATTTGAAGGCCAAATCACATCTCGTGAGAAAACATGAAGTAGTATCGAAATATTGGTAAACACGAATATATATACGTAAAATAACACTACATGAATAACGTGAAAAAAGTCACTATTTTACTATATTTGAGGATTTTAACTTCAAATCATAGAGCGAGGTTTCGTATTATTTAGATCCAAGAAAAGACATATGACAATGTTGTTTCAAATACAAATGATAAAAATCAAAGTGTTTTCATTAGAATTAACTGAAATGTTCCTGATTTTCCGTTTATATTTCTGATGGAAGACGTACACGTAAAACCGTTCTAATCCGGTTGAAACGTCGATATATGCAATAAAAACAGAACTTTTCCCCTTTCCAATATCTTACTCAGTATTTTAACGAAAAACAAATAGTTGATTGAAAATGAAGTGTTTAAGGTTAATTTCTAATCAATTATGTGTTTGCATCATTTTTATCGTATATTTAATGAATTAATAGCAATAAACTGAAAATTCACAAAAACGTGGAAAAACAGCAAAATATTGCCTAATTCGATGATATTTTGTTTATATCACATAAAGGAAAAGCGGTTCATAAACGTTAAAGTATTGCTGAATTCGATGATTTTTAGTACGAAACAAAATGCAATATTATGCGAAAATCTAAGATATGAAAGCCAAATCACATATCGTGATACTACATGAAATAGTATCGAAATATTGGTAAAAATGAATATATTTACGTAATATCAAACTACATGAAAAACGAGAAAAGAGTCAATATTATACCAAATTTGAGGATTTTAACTTCGAATCATAGAGCGACGTTTCGTATTTTTTAGACCTTAGAAAAGACGTATAAAGATGTTGCTTCCAATACAAATGATAAAAATCAATGTATTTTCATTAAAATTAGCTAAAATGTTCCTGATTTTCGGTTTATATTACCGATGGAAGATGTACACGTAAAACCGTTCTAATCCGGCTGAAACGTCGATATATGCAATAAAAACAAAACTTCTCCCCTTTTCAATATCATACTCAGTATTTTAACGAGAAACAAATAGATGATTGAAAATTAAGTATTTAAGGTTATTTTCTGATCAATTATGTGTTTGCATATTTTTTATCGTATATTTATTGAATTAATAACAATAAACTGAAAATTCACAAAAACGTGGAAAAACGGCAAAATATTGCCTAATTCGATGATATTTTGTTTAAATCACATAAAAGAAAAGGGTATGATAAAGGTCAAAATATTGCTAAATTTGATGATTTTTAGTACAAAACGAAATGCAAAAAAACTTGCTTAAAAATGCAAAATTTGCGAAATTCTGAGATTTGAAGGCCAAATCACATCTCGTGAGAAAACATGAAGTAGTATCGAAATATTGGTAAACACGAATATATATACGTAAAATAACACTACATGAATAACGTAAAAAAAGTCACTATTTTACTATATTTGAGGATTTTAACTTCAAATCATAGAGCGAGGTTTCGTATTATTTAGATCCAAGAAAAGACATATGACAATGTTGTTTCAAATACAAATGATAAAAATCAAAGTGTTTTCATTAGAATTAACTGAAATGTTCCTGATTTTCCGTTTATATTTCTGATGGAAGACGTACACGTAAAACCGTTCTAATCCGGCTGAAACGTCGATATATGCAATAAAAACAGAACTTTTCCCCCTTTCCAATATCTTACTCAGTATTTTAAAGAGAAACAAATAGTTGATTGAAAATGAAGTGTTTAAGGATAATTTCTAATCAATTATGTGTTTGCATCATTTTTATCGTATATTTAATGAATTAATAGCAATAAACTGAAAATTCACAAAAACGTGGAAAAACAGCAAAATATTGCCTAATTCGATGATATTTTGTTTATATCACATAAAGGAAAAGCGGTTCATAAACGTTAAAGTATTGCTGAATTCGATGATTTTTAGTACGAAACAAAATGCAAGAAAACTTGCTTAAAATGCAATATTATGCGAAAATCAAAGATATGAAAGCCAAATCACATATCGTGATACTACATGAAATAGTATCGAAATATTGGTAAAAATGAATATATTTACGTAATATCAAACTACATGAAAAACGTGAAAAAAGTCAATATTATACCAAATTTGAGGATTTTAACTTCGAATCATAGAGCGACGTTTCGTATTTTTTAGACCCTAGAAAAGACGTATAAAGATGTTGCTTCCAATACAAATGATAAAAATCAATGTGTTTTCATTAAAATTTACTAAAATGTTCCTGATTTTCGGTTTATATTACCGATCGAAGATGTACACGTAAAACCGTTCTACTCCGGCTGAAACGTCGATATATGCAATAAAAACAGAACTTCTCCCCTTTTCAATATCATACTCAGTATTTTAACGAGAAACAAATAGATGATTGAAAATTAAGTATTTAGGGTTATTTTCTGATCAATTATGTGTTTGCATAATTTCTATCGTATATATAATGAATTAATAACAATAAACTGAAAATTCACAGAAAAACGTGGAAAAACGGCAAAATATTGCCTAATTCGATGATATTGTGTTTAAATCACATAAAGTTAAAGGGTATGATAAAGGTCAAAATATTGCTAAATTTGATGATTTTTAGTACAAAACGAAATGCAAAAAAAAACTTGCTTAAAAATGCAAAATTTACGAAATTCTGAGATTTGAAGGCCAAATCACATCTCGTGAGAAAACATGAAGTAGTATCGAAATATTGGTAAACACGAATATATATAC
Source organism: Procambarus clarkii (assembly GCF_040958095.1). NCBI lineage: Eukaryota > Metazoa > Arthropoda > Malacostraca > Decapoda > Cambaridae > Procambarus > Procambarus clarkii. The sequence continues at coordinate 1,046,856 of NC_091193.1, read as the reverse complement.
GTAAAATAACACTACATGAATAACGTGAAAAAAGTCACTATTTTACTATATTTGAGGATTTTAACTTCAAATCATAGAGCGAGGTTTCGTATTATTTAGATCCAAGAAAAGACATATGACAATGTTGTTTCAAATACAAATGATAAAAATCAAAGTGTTTTCATTAGAATTAACTGAAATGTTCCTGATTTTCCGTTTATATTTCTGATGGAAGACGTACACGTAAAACCGTTCTAATCCGGTTGAAACGTCGATATATGCAATAAAAACAGAACTTTTCCCCTTTCCAATATCTTACTCAGTATTTTAACGAAAAACAAATAGTTGATTGAAAATGAAGTGTTTAAGGTTAATTTCTAATCAATTATGTGTTTGCATCATTTTTATCGTATATTTAATGAATTAATAGCAATAAACTGAAAATTCACAAAAACGTGGAAAAACAGCAAAATATTGCCTAATTCGATGATATTTTGTTTATCTCACATAAAGGAAAAGCGGTTCATAAACGTTAAAGTATTGCTGAATTCGATGATTTTTAGTACGAAACAAAATGCAATATTATGCGAAAATCTAAGATATGAAAGCCAAATCACATATCGTGATACTACATGAAATAGTATCGAAATATTGGTAAAAATGAATATATTTACGTAATATCAAACTACATGAAAAACGAGAAAAGAGTCAATATTATACCAAATTTGAGGATTTTAACTTCGAATCATAGAGCGACGTTTCGTATTTTTTAGACCTTAGAAAAGACGTATAAAGATGTTGCTTCCAATACAAATGATAAAAATCAATGTATTTTCATTAAAATTAGCTAAAATGTTCCTGATTTTCGGTTTATATTACCGATGGAAGATGTACACGTAAAACCGTTCTAATCCGGCTGAAACGTCGATATATGCAATAAAAACAAAACTTCTCCCCTTTTCAATATCATACTCAGTATTTTAACGAGAAACAAATAGATGATTGAAAATTAAGTATTTAAGGTTATTTTCTGATCAATTATGTGTTTGCATATTTTTTATCGTATATTTATTGAATTAATAACAATAAACTGAAAATTCACAAAAACGTGGAAAAACGGCAAAATATTGCCTAATTCGATGATATTTTGTTTAAATCACATAAAAGAAAAGGGTATGATAAAGGTCAAAATATTGCTAAATTTGATGATTTTTAGTACAAAACGAAATGCAAAAAAACTTGCTTAAAAATGCAAAATTTGCGAAATTCTGAGATTTGAAGGCCAAATCACATCTCGTGAGAAAACATGAAGTAGTATCGAAATATTGGTAAACACGAATATATATACGTAAAATAACACTACATGAATAACGTAAAAAAAGTCACTATTTTACTATATTTGAGGATTTTAACTTCAAATCATAGAGCGAGGTTTCGTATTATTTAGATCCAAGAAAAGACATATGACAATGTTGTTTCAAATACAAATGATAAAAATCAAAGTGTTTTCATTAGAATTAACTGAAATGTTCCTGATTTTCCGTTTATATTTCTGATGGAAGACGTACACGTAAAACCGTTCTAATCCGGCTGAAACGTCGATATATGCAATAAAAACAGAACTTTTCCCCCTTTCCAATATCTTACTCAGTATTTTAAAGAGAAACAAATAGTTGATTGAAAATGAAGTGTTTAAGGATAATTTCTAATCAATTATGTGTTTGCATCATTTTTATCGTATATTTAATGAATTAATAGCAATAAACTGAAAATTCACAAAAACGTGGAAAAACAGCAAAATATTGCCTAATTCGATGATATTTTGTTTATATCACATAAAGGAAAAGCGGTTCATAAACGTTAAAGTATTGCTGAATTCGATGATTTTTAGTACGAAACAAAATGCAAGAAAACTTGCTTAAAATGCAATATTATGCGAAAATCAAAGATATGAAAGCCAAATCACATATCGTGATACTACATGAAATAGTATCGAAATATTGGTAAAAATGAATATATTTACGTAATATCAAACTACATGAAAAACGTGAAAAAAGTCAATATTATACCAAATTTGAGGATTTTAACTTCGAATCATAGAGCGACGTTTCGTATTTTTTAGACCCTAGAAAAGACGTATAAAGATGTTGCTTCCAATACAAATGATAAAAATCAATGTGTTTTCATTAAAATTTACTAAAATGTTCCTGATTTTCGGTTTATATTACCGATCGAAGATGTACACGTAAAACCGTTCTACTCCGGCTGAAACGTCGATATATGCAATAAAAACAGAACTTCTCCCCTTTTCAATATCATACTCAGTATTTTAACGAGAAACAAATAGATGATTGAAAATTAAGTATTTAGGGTTATTTTCTGATCAATTATGTGTTTTCATAATTTCTATCGTATATATAATGAATTAATAACAATAAACTGAAAATTCACAGAAAAACGTGGAAAAACGGCAAAATATTGCCTAATTCGATGATATTGTGTTTAAATCACATAAAGTTAAAGGGTATGATAAAGGTCAAAATATTGCTAAATTTGATGATTTTTAGTACAAAACGAAATGCAAAAAAAAACTTGCTTAAAAATGCAAAATTTACGAAATTCTGAGATTTGAAGGCCAAATCACATCTCGTGAGAAAACATGAAGTAGTATCGAAATATTGGTAAACACGAATATATATACGTAAAATAACACTACATGAATAACGTGAAAAAAGTCACTATTTTACTATATTTGAGGATTTTAACTTCAAATCATAGAGCGAGGTTTCGTATTATTTAGATCCAAGAAAAGACATATTACAATGTTGTTTCAAATACAAATGATAAAAATCAAAGTGTTTTCATTAGAATTAACTGAAATGTTCCTGATTTTCCGTTTATATTTCTGATGGAAGACGTACACGTAAAACCGTTCTAATCCGGTTGAAACGTCGATATATGCAATAAAAACAGAACTTTTCCCCTTTCCAATATCTTACTCAGTATTTTAACGAGAAACAAATAGTTGATTGAAAATGAAGTGTTTAAGGTTAATTTCTAATCAATTATGTGTTTGCATCATTTTTATCGTATATTTAATGAATTAATAGCAATAAACTGAAAATTCACAAAAACGTGGAAAAACAGCAAAATATTGCCTAATTCGATGATATTTTGTTTATATCACATAAAGGAAAAGCGGTTCATAAACGTTAAAGTATTGCTGAATTCGATGATTTTTAGTACGAAACAAAATGCAAGAAAACTTGCTTAAAATGCAATATTATGCGAAAATCTAAGATATGAAAGCCAAATCACATATCGTGATACTACATGAAATAGTATCGAAATATTGGTAAAAATGAATATATTTACGTAATATCAAACTACATGAAAAACGAGAAAAGAGTCATTATTATACCAAATTTGAGGATTTTAACTTCGAATCATAGAGCGACGTTTCGTATTTTTTAGACCTTAGAAAAGACGTATAAAGATGTTGCTTCCAATACAAATGATAAAAATCAATGTATTTTCAATAAAATTAGCTAAAATGTTCCTGATTTTCGGTTTATATTACCGATGGAAGATGTACACGTAAAACCGTTCTAATCCGGCTGAAACGTCGATATATGCAATAAAAACAGAACTTCTCCCCTGTTCAATATCTTACTCAGTATTTTAACGAGAAACAAATAGATGATTGAAAATTAAGTATTTAATGTTATTTTCTGATCAATTATGTGTTTGCATAATTTTTATCGTATATATAATGAATTAATAACAATAAACTGAAAATTCACACAAAAACGTGGAAAAACGGCAAAATATTGCCTAATTCGATGATATTTTGTTTAAATCAAATACAGGAAAAGGGTATGATAAAGGTCAAAATATTGCTAAATTTGATGATTTTTAGTACAAAACGAAATGCAAAAAAACTTGCTTAAAAATGCAAAATTTACGAAATTCTGAGATTTGAAGGCCAAATCACATCTCGTGAGAAAACATGAAGTAGTATCGAAATATTGGTAAACAAGAATATATATACGTAAAATAACACTACATGAATAACGTGAAAAAAGTCACTATTTTACTATATTTGAGGATTTTAACTTCAAATCATAGAGCGAGGTTTCGTATTATTTAGATCCAAGAAAAGACATATGACAATGTTGTTTCAAATACAAATGATAAAAATCAAAGTGTTTTCATTAGAATTAACTGAAATGTTCCTGATTTTCCGTTTATATTTCTGATGGAAGACGTACACGTAAAACCGTTCTAATCCGGTTGAAACGTCGATATATGCAATAAAAACAGAACTTTTCCCCTTTCCAATATCTTACTCAGTATTTTAACGAGAAACAAATAGTTGATTGAAAATGAAGTGTTTAAGGTTAATTTCTAATCAATTATGTGTTTGCATCATTTTTATCGTATATTTAATGAATTAATAGCAATAAACTGAAAATTCACAAAAACGTGGAAAAACATCAAAATATTGCCTAATTCGATGATATTTTGTTTATATCACATAAAGGAAAAGCGGTTCATAAACGTTAAAGTATTGCTGAATTCGATGATTTTTAGTATGAAACAAAATGCAAGAAAACTTGCTTAAAATGCAATATTATGCGAAAATCTAAGATATGAAAGCCAAATCACATATCGTGATACTACATGAAATAGTATCGAAATATTGGTAAAAATGAATATATTTACGTAATATCAAACTACATGAAAAACGAGAAAAGAGTCATTATTATACCAAATTTGAGGATTTTAACTTCGAATCATAGAGCGACGTTTCGTATTTTTTAGACCTTAGAAAAGACGTATAAAGATGTTGCTTCCAATACAAATGATAAAAAAAATGTATTTTCATTAAAATTAGCTAAAATGTTCCTGATTTTCGGTTTATATTACCGATGGAAGATGTACACGTAAAACCGTTCTAATCCGGCTGAAACGCCGATATATGCAATAAAAACAGAACTTCTCCCCTGTTCAATATCTTACTCAGTATTTTAACGAGAAACAAATAGATGATTGAAAATTAAGTATTTAAGGTTATTTTCTCATCAATTATGTGTTTGCATATTTTTTATCGTATATTTATTGAATTAATAACAATAAACTGAAAATTCACAAAAACGTGGAAAAACGGCAAAATATTGCCTAATTCGATGATATTTTGTTTAAATCACATAAAGGAAAAGAGGATGATAAAGGTCAAAATATTGCTAAATTCGATGATTTTTAGTACAAAACAAAATGCAAGAAAACTTGCTTAAAAATGCAAAATTTGCGAAATTCTGAGATTTGGAGGCCAAATCACATATCGTGATAAAACATGAAGTAGTATTGAAATATTGGTAAAAACGAATATATATACGTAAAATCACACTACATGAATAACGTGAAAAAAGTCACTATATTACCATATTTGAGGATTTTAACCTCAAATCATAAAGCGAGGTATCGTATTATTTAGATCCAAGAAAAGACATATGATAATGTTGTTTCAAATACAAATGATAAAAATCAAAGTGTTTTCATTAGAATTAACAAAAATGTTCCTGATTTTCCGTTCATATTACCGATGGAAGATGTACACGTAAAACTGCTCTAATCCGGTTGAAACGTCTATATATGCAATAAAAACAGAACTTCTCCCCTTTCCAATATCTTACTCAGTATTTTAACGAGAAACAAATAGTTGATTGAAAATGAACTGTTTAAGGTTAATTTCCAATCAATTATGTGTTTGCATCATTTTTATCGTATATTTAATGAATTAATAGCAATAAACTGAAAATTCACAAAAACGTGGATAAACAGCAAAATATTGCCTAATTCGATGATATTTTGTTAATATCACATAAAGGAAAAGGGGTTGATAAACGTCAAAATATTGCTGAATTCGATGATTTTTAGTACGAAAAAAAATGCAAGAAAACTTGCTTAATATGCAATATTATGCGAAAATCTGAGATATGAAAGCCAAATCACATATCGTGATACTACATGAAATAGTATCGAAATATTGGTAAAAATGAATATATTTACGTAATATCAAACTACATGAAAAACGTGAAAAGAGTCATTATTATACCAAATTTGAGTTTTTTAACTTCGAATCATAGAGCGACGTTTAGTATTTTATAGACCCTAGAAAAGACGTATAAAGATGTTGCTTCCAATACAAATGATAAAAATCAATGTATTTTCATTAAAATTAACTAAAATGTTCCTGATTTTCGGTTTATATTACCGATGGAAGATGTAGACGTAAAACCGTTCTAATCCGGCTGAAACGTCGATATATGCAATAAAAACAGAACTTCTCCCCTTTTCAATATCTTACTCAGTATTTTAAAGAGAAACAAATAGATGATTGAAAATGAAGTATTTAAGGTTATTTTCTGATCAATTATGTGTTTGCATAATTTTTATCGTATATATAATGAATTAATAACAATAAACTGAAAATTCACAACAACGTAGAAAAACGGCAAAATATTGCCTAATTCGATGATATTTTGTTTAAATCTCATAAAGGAAAAGGGGATGATAAAGGTCAAAATATTGCTAAATTCGATGATTTTTAGTACAAAACGAAATGCAAGAAAACTTGCTTAAGAATGCAAAATTTGCAAAATTCTGAGATTTGAAGGCCAAATCACATGTCGTGAGAAAACATGAAGAAGTATCGAAATATTGGTGAAAACGAATATATATACGTAAAATCACACTACATGAATAACGTGAAAAAAGTCACAATATTACCATATATGAGGATTTTAACTTCAAATCATAGAGCGAGGTTTCGTATTATTTAGATCCAAGAAAAGACATATGACACTGTTGTTTCAAATACAAATGATAAAAATCAATGTTTTTTCATTAGAATTAACTAAAATGTTCCTGATTTTCCATTTATATTACTGATGGAAGATGTACACGTAAAACCGCTCTAATCCGGCTGAAACGTCGATATATGCAATAAAAACAGAACTTCTCCCTTTCCAATATCTTACTCAGTATTTTAACGAGAAACAAATTGTTGATTGAAAATGAAGTGTTTAAGGTTAATTTCTAATCAATTATGTGTTTGCATCATTTTTATCGTATATTTAATGAATTAATAATTAATAAATTAATAAATTAATAAACTGAAAATTAAAAAAAAACGTGGAAAAAAAGCAAAAAATTTCCTAATTCGATGATATTTTGTTTATATCACATAATGGAAAAGCGGTTGATAAACGTTAAAATATTGCTGAATTCGATGATTTTTAGTACGAAACAAAATGCAAGAAAACTTGCTTAATATGCAATATTATGCGAAAATCTGAGATTTGAAGGCCCAATCACATATCGTGGTACTACATGAAATAGTATCGAAAAATTGGTAAAAATGAATATATTTACGTAATATCAAACTACATGAAAAACGTGAAAAAAGTCATTATTATACCAAATTTGAGGATTTTAACTTCGAATCATAGAGCGACGTTTCCTATTTTTTAGACTCTAGAAAAGACGTATAAAGATGTTGCTTCTAATACAAATGATAAAAATCAATGTGTTTTCATTAAAATTAACTAAAATGTCCCTGATTTTCGCTTTATATTACCGATGGAAGATGTAGACGTAAAACCGATCTAATCCGGCTGTAACGTCGATATATGCAATAAAAACTGAACATCTCCCCTTTTCAATATCTTACTCAGTATTTTAGAGAGAAACAAATAGATGATTGAAAATGAAGTATTTAGGGGTTTTTCTGATCAATTATGTGTTTGCATAATTTTTATCGTATATTTATTGAATTAATAACAATAAACTGAAAATTCACAAAAACGTGGAAAAACGGCAAAATATTGCCTAATTCGTTGATATTTTGTTTAAATCACATAAAGTAAAAGGGGATGCTAAAGGTCAAAATATTGCTAAATGCGATGATTTTTAGTTCAAAACGAAATGCAAGAAAACTTGCTTAAAAATGCAAAATTTGCGAAATTCTGAGATTTGAAGGCCAAATCACATATCGTGAGAAAATATGAAGTAGTATCGAAATATTGGTAAAAACGAATATATATACGTAAAATCATACTACATGAATAACGTGAAAAAAGTCACTATATTACCAGATTTGAGGGTTTTATCTTCAAATCATAGAGCGAGGTTTCGTATTATTTAGATCCAAGAAATGACATGACAATGTTGTTTCAAATACAAATGATAAAAGTCAAAGTGTTTTCATTAGAATTAACTGAAATGTTCCTGATTTTCCGGTTATATTACCGATGGAAGATATACACGTAAAACCGCTCTAATCCGGCTGAAACGTCGATATATGCAATAAAAATAGAACTTCTTCCCTTTCCAATATCCTACTCAGTATTATAACGAGAAACAAATCGTTGATTGAAAATGAAGTGGTTAAGGTTAATTTCTAATCAATTATGTGTTTGCATCATTTTTATCGTATATATAATGAATTAATAGCAATAAACTGAAAATTCACAAAAACGTGGAAAAACCGCAAAGTATTTTTAAATATTTATAAAATATTGCCTAATTCGATGATATTTTGTTAATATCACATAAAGGAAAAGGGGATGATAAACGTCAAAATATTGCTGAATTTGATGATTTTTAGTACGAAACAAAATGCAAGAAAATTTGCTGAAAATGCAATATTATGCGAAAATCTGAGATATGAAAACCAAATCACATATCGTGATACTACATGAAATAGTATCGAAATATTGGTAAAAATGAATATATTTACGTAATATCAAACTGCATGAAAAACGTGAAAAAAATCATTATTATACCAAATTTGAGGATTTTAACTTCGAATCATAGAGCGACGTTTCGTATTTTTTAGACCCTAGAAAAGACGTATAAAGATGTTGCTTCCAATACAAATGATAAAAATCAAAGTATTTTCATTAAAATTAACTAAAATGTTCCTGATTTTCGGTTTATATTACCGATGGAAGATGTACACGTAAAACCGTTCTAATCCGGCTGAAACGTCGATATATGCAATAAAAACAGAACTTCTCCCCTTTTCAATATCTTACTCAGTATTTTAACGAGAAACAAATAGATGATTGAAAATGAAGCATTTAAGGTTATTTTCTGATCAATTATGTGTTTGCATAATTTTTATCGTATATTTATTGAATTAATAACAATAAACTGAAAATTCACAAAAAACGTGGAAAATCGGCAAAATATTGCCTAATTCGAAGATATTTTGTTTAAATCACATAAAGGAAAAGAGGATGATAAAGGTCAAAATATTGCTAAATTCGATGATTTTGAGTAGAAAACAAAATGCAAGAAAACGTGCTTAAAGATGCAAAATTTGCGAAATTCTGAGATTTGAATGCCAAATCACATGTCGTGAGAAAACATGAAGAAGTATCGAAATATTGGTGAAAACGAATATATATACGTAAAATCACACTACATGAATAACGTGAAAAAAGTCACTATATTACCATATATGAGGATTTTAACTTCAAATCATAGAGCGAGGTTTCGTATTATTTAGATCCAAGAAAAGACATATGACAATGTTGTTTCAAATACAAATGATAAAAATCAATGTGTTTTCATTAAAATTAACTAAAATGTTCCTGATTTTCGCTTTATTTTACCGATGGAAGATGTAGACGTAAAACCGTTCTAATCCGGCTGAAACGCCGATATATGCAATAAAAACAGAACTTCTCCCCTTTTCAATATCTTACTCAGCATTTTAACTAGAAACAAATAGTTAATTGAAAATGAAGTGTTTAAAGTTAATTTCTAATCATTATGTGTTTGCATCATTTTTATCGTATATTTAATGAATTAATAGCAATAAACTGAAAATTCACAAAAACGTGGATAAACAGCAAAATACTGCCTAATTCGATGATATTTTGTTAATATCACATAAAGGAAAAGGGGTTGATAAACGTCAAAATATTGCTGAATTCGATGATTTTTAGTACGAAAAAAAAATGCAAGAAAACTTGCTTAAAATGCAATATTTTGCGAAAATCTGAGATATGAAAGCCAAATCACATATCGTGATACTACATGAAATAGTATCGAAATATTGGTAAAAATGAATATATTTACGTAATATCAAACTACATGAAAAACGTGAAAAGAGTCATTATTATACCAAATTTGAGTTTTTTAACTTCGAATCATAGAGCGACGTTTAGTATTTTATAGACCCTAGAAAAGACGTATAAAGATGTTGCTTCCAATACAAATGATAAAAATCAATGTATTTTCATTAAAATTAACTAAAATGTTCCTGATTTTCGGTTTATATTACCGATGGAAGATGTAGACGTAAAACCGTTCTAATCCGGCTGAAACGTCGATATATGCAATAAAAACAGAACTTCTCCCCTTTTCAATATCTTACTCAGTATTTTAAAGAGAAACAAATAGATGATTGAAAATGAAGTATTTAAGGTTATTTTCTGATCAATTATGTGTTTGCATAATTTTTATCGTATATATAATGAATTAATAACAATAAACTGAAAATTCACAACAACGTAGAAAAACGGCAAAATATTGCCTAATTCGATGATATTTTGTTTAAATCTCATAAAGGAAAAGGGGATGATAAAGGTCAAAATATTGCTAAATTCGATGATTTTTAGTACAAAACGAAATGCAAGAAAACTTGCTTAAGAATGCAAAATTTGCAAAATTCTGAGATATGAAGGCCAAATCACATGTCGTGAGAAAACATGAAGAAGTATCGAAATATTGGTGAAAACGAATATATATACGTAAAATCACACTACATGAATAACGTGAAAAAAGTCACAATATTACCATATATGAGGATTTTAACTTCAAATCATAGAGCGAGGTTTCGTATTATTTAGATCCAAGAAAAGACATATGACACTGTTGTTTCAAATACAAATGATAAAAATCAATGTTTTTTCATTAGAATTAACTAAAATGTTCCTGATTTTCCATTTATATTACTGATGGAAGATGTACACGTAAAACCGCTCTAATCCGGCTGAAACGTCGATATATGCAATAAAAACAGAACTTCTCCCTTTCCAATATCTTACTCAGTATTTTAACGAGAAACAAATTGTTGATTGAAAATGAAGTGTTTAAGGTTAATTTCTAATCAATTATGTGTTTGCATCATTTTTATCGTATATTTAATGAATTAATAATTAATAAATTAATAAATTAATAAACTGAAAATTAAAAAAAAACGTGGAAAAAAAGCAAAAAATTTCCTAATTCGATGATATTTTGTTTATATCACATAATGGAAAAGCGGTTGATAAACGTTAAAATATTGCTGAATTCGATGATTTTTAGTACGAAACAAAATGCAAGAAAACTTGCTTAATATGCAATATTATGCGAAAATCTGAGATTTGAAGGCCCAATCACATATCGTGGTACTACATGAAATAGTATCGAAAAATTGGTAAAAATGAATATATTTACGTAATATCAAACTACATGAAAAACGTGAAAAAAGTCATTATTATACCAAATTTGAGGATTTTAACTTCGAATCATAGAGCGACGTTTCCTATTTTTTAGACTCTAGAAAAGACGTATAAAGATGTTGCTTCTAATACAAATGATAAAAATCAATGTGTTTTCATTAAAATTAACTAAAATGTCCCTGATTTTCGCTTTATATTACCGATGGAAGATGTAGACGTAAAACCGATCTAATCCGGCTGTAACGTCGATATATGCAATAAAAACTGAACATCTCCCCTTTTCAATATCTTACTCAGTATTTTAGAGAGAAACAAATAGATGATTGAAAATGAAGTATTTAGGGGTTTTTCTGATCAATTATGTGTTTGCATAATTTTTATCGTATATTTATTGAATTAATAACAATAAACTGAAAATTCACAAAAACGTGGAAAAACGGCAAAATATTGCCTAATTCGATGATATTTTGTTTAAATCACATAAAGTAAAAGGGGATGCTAAAGGTCAAAATATTGCTAAATGCGATGATTTTTAGTTCAAAACGAAATGCAAGAAAACTTGCTTAAAAATGCAAAATTTGCGAAATTCTGAGATTTGAAGGCCAAATCACATATCGTGAGAAAATATGAAGTAGTATCGAAATATTGGTAAAAACGAATATATATACGTAAAATCATACTACATGAATAACGTGAAAAAAGTCACTATATTACCAGATTTGAGGGTTTTATCTTCAAATCATAGAGCGAGGTTTCGTATTATTTAGATCCAAGAAATGACATGACAATGTTGTTTCAAATACAAATGATAAAAGTCAAAGTGTTTTCATTAGAATTAACTGAAATGTTCCTGATTTTCCGGTTATATTACCGATGGAAGATATACACGTAAAACCGCTCTAATCCGGCTGAAACGTCGATATATGCAATAAAAATAGAACTTCTTCCCTTTCCAATATCCTACTCAGTATTATAACGAGAAACAAATCGTTGATTGAAAATGAAGTGTTTAAGGTTAATTTCTAATCAATTATGTGTTTGCATCATTTTTATCGTATATATAATGAATTAATAGCAATAAACTGAAAATTCACAAAAACGTGGAAAAACCGCAAAGTATTTTTAAATATTTATAAAATATTGCCTAATTCGATGATATTTTGTTAATATCACATAAAGGAAAAGGGGATGATAAACGTCAAAATATTGCTGAATTTGATGATTTTTAGTACGAAACAAAATGCAAGAAAATTTGCTGAAAATGCAATATTATGCGAAAATCTGAGATATGAAAACCAAATCACATATCGTGATACTACATGAAATAGTATCGAAATATTGGTAAAAATGAATATATTTACGTAATATCAAACTGCATGAAAAACGTGAAAAAAATCATTATTATACCAAATTTGAGGATTTTAACTTCGAATCATAGAGCGACGTTTCGTATTTTTTAGACCCTAGAAAAGACGTATAAAGATGTTGCTTCCAATACAAATGATAAAAATCAATGTATTTTCATTAAAATTAACTAAAATGTTCCTGATTTTCGGTTTATATTACCGATAGAAGATGTACACGTAAAACCGTTCTAATCCGGCTGAAACGTCGATATATGCAATAAAAACAGAACTTCTCCCCTTTTCAATATCTTACTCAGTATTTTAACGAGAAACAAATAGATGATTGAAAATGAAGCATTTAAGGTTATTTTCTGATCAATTATGTGTTTGCATAATTTTTATCGTATATTTATTGAATTAATAACAATAAACTGAAAATTCACAAAAACGTGGAAAATCGGCAAAATATTGCCTAATTCGAAGATATTTTGTTTAAATCACATAAAGGAAAAGAGGATGATAAAGGTCAAAATATTGCTAAATTCGATGATTTTGAGTAGAAAACAAAATGCAAGAAAACGTGCTTAAGATGCAAAATTTGCGAAATTCTGAGATTTGAATGCCAAATCACATGTCGTGAGAAAACATGAAGAAGTATCGAAATATTGGTGAAAACGAATATATATACGTAAAATCACACTACATGAATAACGTGAAAAAAGTCACTATATTACCATATATGAGGATTTTAACTTCAAATCATAGAGCGAGGTTTCGTATTATTTAGATCCAAGAAAAGACATATGACAATGTTGTTTCAAATACAAATGATAAAAATCAATGTGTTTTCATTAGAATTAACTAAAATGTTCCTGATTTTCGCTTTATATTTACCGATGGAAGATGTAGACGTAAAACCGTTCTAATCCGGCTGAAACGTCGATATATGCAATAAAAACAGAACTTCTCCCTTTCCAATATCTTACTCAGTATTTTAACGAGAAACAAATTGTTGATTGAAAATGAAGTGTTTAAGGTTAATTTCTAATCAATTATGTGTTTGCATCATTTTTATCGTATATTTAATGAATTAATAATTAATAAATTAATAAATTAATAAACTGAAAATTAAAAAAAAACGTGGAAAAAAAGCAAAAAATTTCCTAATTCGATGATATTTTGTTTATATCACATAATGGAAAAGCGGTTGATAAACGTTAAAATATTGCTGAATTCGATGATTTTTAGTACGAAACAAAATGCAAGAAAACTTGCTTAATATGCAATATTATGCGAAAATCTGAGATTTGAAGGCCCAATCACATATCGTGGTACTACATGAAATAGTATCGAAAAATTGGTAAAAATGAATATATTTACGTAATATCAAACTACATGAAAAACGTGAAAAAAGTCATTATTATACCAAATTTGAGGATTTTAACTTCGAATCATAGAGCGACGTTTCCTATTTTTTAGACTCTAGAAAAGACGTATAAAGATGTTGCTTCTAATACAAATGATAAAAATCAATGTGTTTTCATTAAAATTAACTAAAATGTCCCTGATTTTCGCTTTATATTACCGATGGAAGATGTAGACGTAAAACCGATCTAATCCGGCTGTAACGTCGATATATGCAATAAAAACTGAACATCTCCCCTTTTCAATATCTTACTCAGTATTTTAGAGAGAAACAAATAGATGATTGAAAATGAAGTATTTAGGGGTTTTTCTGATCAATTATGTGTTTGCATAATTTTTATCGTATATTTATTGAATTAATAACAATAAACTGAAAATTCACAAAAACGTGGAAAAACGGCAAAATATTGCCTAATTCGATGATATTTTGTTTAAATCACATAAAGTAAAAGGGGATGCTAAAGGTCAAAATATTGCTAAATGCGATGATTTTTAGTTCAAAACGAAATGCAAGAAAACTTGCTTAAAAATGCAAAATTTGCGAAATTCTGAGATTTGAAGGCCAAATCACATATCGTGAGAAAATATGAAGTAGTATCGAAATATTGGTAAAAACGAATATATATACGTAAAATCATACTACATGAATAACGTGAAAAAAGTCACTATATTACCAGATTTGAGGGTTTTATCTTCAAATCATAGAGCGAGGTTTCGTATTATTTAGATCCAAGAAATGACATGACAATGTTGTTTCAAATACAAATGATAAAAGTCAAAGTGTTTTCATTAGAATTAACTGAAATGTTCCTGATTTTCCGGTTATATTACCGATGGAAGATATACACGTAAAACCGCTCTAATCCGGCTGAAACGTCGATATATGCAATAAAAATAGAACTTCTTCCCTTTCCAATATCCTACTCAGTATTATAACGAGAAACAAATCGTTGATTGAAAATGAAGTGTTTAAGGTTAATTTCTAATCAATTATGTGTTTGCATCATTTTTATCGTATATATAATGAATTAATAGCAATAAACTGAAAATTCACAAAAACGTGGAAAAACCGCAAAGTATTTTTAAATATTTATAAAATATTGCCTAATTCGATGATATTTTGTTAATATCACATAAAGGAAAAGGGGATGATAAACGTCAAAATATTGCTGAATTTGATGATTTTTAGTACGAAACAAAATGCAAGAAAATTTGCTGAAAATGCAATATTATGCGAAAATCTGAGATATGAAAACCAAATCACATATCGTGATACTACATGAAATAGTATCGAAATATTGGTAAAAATGAATATATTTACGTAATATCAAACTGCATGAAAAACGTGAAAAAAATCATTATTATACCAAATTTGAGGATTTTAACTTCGAATCATAGAGCGACGTTTCGTATTTTTTAGACCCTAGAAAAGACGTATAAAGATGTTGCTTCCAATACAAATGATAAAAATCAATGTATTTTCATTAAAATTAACTAAAATGTTCCTGATTTTCGGTTTATATTACCGATAGAAGATGTACACGTAAAACCGTTCTAATCCGGCTGAAACGTCGATATATGCAATAAAAACAGAACTTCTCCCCTTTTCAATATCTTACTCAGTATTTTAACGAGAAACAAATAGATGATTGAAAATGAAGCATTTAAGGTTATTTTCTGATCAATTATGTGTTTGCATAATTTTTATCGTATATTTATTGAATTAATAACAATAAACTGAAAATTCACAAAAACGTGGAAAATCGGCAAAATATTGCCTAATTCGAAGATATTTTGTTTAAATCACATAAAGGAAAAGAGGATGATAAAGGTCAAAATATTGCTAAATTCGATGATTTTGAGTAGAAAACAAAATGCAAGAAAACGTGCTTAAAGATGCAAAATTTGCGAAATTCTGAGATTTGAATGCCAAATCACATGTCGTGAGAAAACATGAAGAAGTATCGAAATATTGGTGAAAACGAATATATATACGTAAAATCACACTACATGAATAACGTGAAAAAAGTCACTATATTACCATATATGAGGATTTTAACTTCAAATCATAGAGCGAGGTTTCGTATTATTTAGATCCAAGAAAAGACATATGACAATGTTGTTTCAAATACAAATGATAAAAATCAATGTGTTTTCATTAAAATTAACTAAAATGTTCCTGATTTTCGCTTTATTTTACCGATGGAAGATGTAGACGTAAAACCGTTCTAATCCGGCTGAAACGCCGATATATGCAATAAAAACAGAACTTCTCCCCTTTTCAATAGCTTACTCAGCATTTTAACTAGAAACAAATAGTTAATTGAAAATGAAGTGTTTAAAGTTAATTTCTAATCATTATGTGTTTGCATCATTTTTATCGTATATTTAATGAATTAATAGCAATAAACTGAAAATTCACAAAAACGTGGATAAACAGCAAAATACTGCCTAATTCGATGATATTTTGTTAATATCACATAAAGGAAAAGGGGTTGATAAACGTCAAAATATTGCTGAATTCGATGATTTTTAGTACGAAAAAAAAATGCAAGAAAACTTGCTTAAAATGCAATATTTTGCGAAAATATGAAATTTGAATGCCAAATCACATATCGTGATACTACATGAAATAGTATCGAAATATTGGTAAAAATGAATATATTTACGTAATATCAAACTACATGAAAAACGAGAAAAAAATCATTATTATACCACATTTGAGGATTTTAACTTCGAATCATAGAGCGACGTTTCGTTTTTTCAGACCCTAGAAAAGACGTATAAAGATGTTGCTTCTAATACAAATGATAAAAACCAATGTATTTTCATTAAAATTAACTAAAATGTTCCTGATTTTCGGTTTATATTACCGATGGAAGATGTACACGTAAAACCGTTCTAATCCGGCTGAAACGTCGATATATGCAATAAAAACAGAACTTCTCCCCTTTTTAATATCTAACTCAGTATTTTAAAGAGAAACAAATAGATGATTGAAAATGAAGTATTTAGGTTATTTTCTGATCAATTATGTGTTTGCATAATTTTTATCGTATATTTATTGAATTAATAACAATAAACTGAAAATTCACAAAAACGTGGAAAAACGGCAAAGTATTGCCTAATTCGATGATATTTTGTTTAAATCACATAAAGGAAAAGAGGATGATAAAGGTCAAAATATTGCTAAATTCGATGATTTTTAGTACAAAACAAAATGCAAGAAAACTTGCTTAAAGATGCAAAATTTGCGAAATTCTGAGATTTGAAGGCCAAATCACATATCGTGAGAAAATATGAAGTAGTATCGAAATATTGGTATAAACGAATATATATACGAAAAATCACACTACATGAATAACGTGAAAAAAGTCACTATATTACCAGATTTGAGGGTTTTATCTTCAAATCATAGAGCGAGGTTTCGTATTATTTAGATCCAAGAAATGACATGACAATGTTGTTTCAAATACAAATGATAAAAATCAAAGTGTTTTCATTAGAATTAACTGAAATGTTCCTGATTTTCCGGTTATATTACCGATGGAAGATATACACGTAAAACCGCTCTAATCCGGCTGAAACGTCGATATATGCAATAAAAATAGAACTTCTTCCCTTTCCAATACCTTACTCAGAATTTTAACAAGAAACAAATCGTTGATTGAAAATGAAGTGTTTAAGGTTAATTTCTAATCAATTATGTGTTTGCATCATTTTTATCGTATATTTAATGAATTAATAGCAATAAACTGAAAATTCACAAAAACGTGGAAAAAAAGCAAAATATTGCCTAATTCGATGATATTTTGTATATATCACATAAAGGAAAAGGGTATGATAAACGTCAAAATATTGCTGAATTCGATGATTTTTAGTACGAAACAAAATGCAAGAAAACTTGCTTAAAATGCAATATTATGCATAAATCTGAGATATGAAAGCCAAATCACATATCGTGATACTACATGAAATAGTATCGAAATATTGGTAAAAATGAATATATTTACGTAATATCAAACTACATGAAAAACGGGAAAAGAGTCATTATTATACCAAATTTGAGGATTTTAACTTCGAATCATAGAGCGACGTTTCGATTTTTTTAGACCCTAGAAAAGACGTATAAAGATGTTGCTTCCAATACAAATGCTAAAAATCAATGTGTTTTCATTAAAATTAACTAAAATGTTCCTGATTTTCGCTTTATATTACCGATGGAAGATGTAGACGTAAAACCGATCTAATCCGGCTGAAACGTCGATATATGCAATAAAAACAGGACTTCTCCCCTTTTCAATATCTTACTCAGTATTTTAACGAGAAACAAATAGATGATTGAAAATGAAGTATTTAAGGCTATTTTCTGATCAATTATGTGTTAGCATAATTTTTATCGTATATATATTGAATTAATAACAATAAACAGAAAATTCACAAAAAACGTGGAAAAACGGCAAAATATTGCATAATTCGATGATATTTTGTTTATATCACATAAAGGAAAAGGGGATGATAAAGGTCAAAATATTGCTAAATTCGATGATTTTTAGTACAAAACAAAATGCAAGAAAACTTGCTTAAAAATGCAAAATTTGCTAAATTCTGATATTTGAAGGCCAAATCACATATCGTGAGAAAAAACGATGTAAAATCGAAATATTGGTAAAAACGAATATATATACGTAAAATCACACTACATGAATAACTTGAAAAAAGTCACTATATTACCATATTTGAGGATTTTAACTTCAAATCTTAGAACGAGGTTTCGGAATTTTTAGGTCCAAGAAAAGACAAATGACAATGTTGTTTCAAATACAAATGATAAAAACCAAAATGTTTTCATTAGAATTAACTAAAATGTTCCTGATTTTCCGTTTATATTACCTATGGAAGATGTACACGTAAAACCGCACTAATCCGGCTGAAACGTTGATATTTGCAATAAAAACAGAACTTCTCCCCTTTTCAATATCTTACTCAATATTTTAACGAGAAACAAATAGTTGATTGAAAATGTTTAAGGTTAATTTCTAATTAATTATGTGTTTGCATCATTTTTATCGTATATTTAATGAATTAATAGCAATAAACTGAAAACTCACAAAAACGTGCAAAAACAGCAAAATATTGCCTAATTCGATGATATTTTGTTTATATCACATAAAGGAAAAGGGGTTGATAAACGTCAAAATATTACTGAATTCGATGTTTTTAGTACGAAACAAAATGCAAGAAAACTTGTTTAAAATGCAATATTTTGCGAAAATCTGAGATTTGAAGGCCAAATCACATATCGTGATACTACATGAAATAGTATCGAAATATTGGTAAAAAAGAATATATTTACGTAATGTCAAACTACATGAAAAACGTGAAAAAGTCATTATTATACCAAATTGGAGGATTTTAACTTCGAATCATAGAGCGACGTTTCGTATTTTTTAGACCCTAGAAAAAACGTACAAAGATGTTGCTTCCAATACAAATAATAAAAATCAATGTGTTTTCATTAAAATTAACTAAAATGTTCCTGATTTTCGGTTTATATTACCGATGGAAGATGTACACGTAAAACCGCACTAATCCGGCTGAAACGTCGATATATGCAATAAAAACAGGACTTCTCCCCTTTTCAATATCTTACTCAATATTTTAACGAGAAACAAATAGTTGATTGAAAATGTTTAAAGTTAATTTCTAATTAATTATGTGTTTGCATAATTTTTATCGTATATTTACTGAATTAATAGCAATAAACTGAAAATTCACAAAAACGTGCAAAAACAGCAAAATATTGCCTAATTTGATGATATTTTGTTTATATCACATAAAGGAAAAGGGGATGATAAACGTCAAAATATTGTTGAATTCGATGATTTTTAGTACGAAACAAAATGCAAGAAAACTTGCTGAAAATGCAATATTATGCGAAAATCTGAGATATGAAAACCAAATCACATATCGTGATACTACATGAAATAGTATCGAAATATTGGTAAAAATGAATATATTTACGTAATATCAAACTGCATGAAAAACGTGAAAAAAAATCATTATTATACCAAATTTGAGGATTTTAACTTCGAATCATAGAGCGACGTTTCGTATTTTTTAGACCCTAGAAAAGACGTATAAAGATGTTGCTTCCAATACAAATGATAAAAATCAGTGTATTTTCATTAAAATTAACTAAAATGTTCCTGATTTTCGGTTTATATTACCGATGGAAGATGTACACGTAAAACCGTTCTAATCCGGCTGAAACGTCGATATATGCAATAAAAACAGAACTTCTCCCCTTTTTAATATCTAACTCAGTATTTTAAACAGAAACAAATAGATGATTGAAAATGAAGTATTTAGGTTATTTTCTGATCAATTATGTGTTTGCATAATTTTTATCGTATATTTATTGAATTAATAACAATAAACTGAAAATTCCCAAAAACGTGGAAAAACGGCAAAATATTGCCTAATTCGATGATATTTTGTTTAAATCACATAAAGGAAAAGAGGATGATAAAGGTCAAAATATTGCTAAATTCGATGATTTTTAGTACAAAACAAAATTTTGAGGGTTTTTTCTGATCAATTATGTGTTTGCATAATTTTTATCGTATATTTATTGAATTAATAACAATAAAATGAAAATTCACAAAAACGTGGAAAATCGGCAAAATATTGCCTAATTCGAAGATATTTTGTTTAAATCACATAAAGGAAAAGAGGATGATAAAGGTCAAAATATTGCTAAATTCGATGATTTTTAGTAGAAAACAAAATGCAAGAAAACTTGCTTAAAGATGCAAAATTTGCGAAATTCTGAGATTTGAAGGCCAAATCACATGTCGTGAGAAAACATGAAGAAGTATCGAAATATTGGTGAAAACGAATATATATACGTAAAATCACACTACATGAATAACGTGAAAAAAGTCACTATATTACCATATATGAGGATTTTAACTTCAAATCATAGAGCGAGGTTTCGTATTATTTAGATCCAAGAAAAGACATATGACAATGTTGTTTCAAATACAAATGATAAAAATCAATGTGGTTTCATTAGAATTAACTAAAATGTTCCTGATTTTCCATTTATATTACTGATGGAAGATGTACACGTAAAACCGCTCTAATCCGGCTGAAACGTCGATATATGCAATAAAAACAGAACTTCTCCCTTTCCAATATCTTACTCAGTATTTTAACGAGAAACAAATAGTTGATTGAAAATGAAGTGTTTAAGCTTAATTTCTAATCAATTATAAGTTTGCATCATTTTTATCGTATATTTAATGAATTAATAATTAGTAAATTAATAAATTAATAAACTGAAAATTCACAAAAACGTGGAAAAAAAGCAAAATATTGCCTAATACGATGATATTTTGTTTATATCACATAAAGGAAAAGCGGTTGATAAACGTTGAAATATTGCTGAATTCGATGATTTTTAGTACGAAACAAAATACAAGAAAACTTGCTTAATATGCAATATTATGTGAAAATCTGAGATTTGAAGGCCAAATCACATATCGTGATACTACATGAAATAGTATCGAAATAATGGTAAAAATGAATATATTTACGTAATATCAAACTACATGAAAAACTTGAAAAAAGTCATTATTATACCAAATTTGAGAATTTTAACTTCGAATCATGAAGCGACGTTTCGTATTTTTTTGGCCCTAGAAAAGACGTATAAAGATGTTGCTTCCAATACAAATGATAAAAATCAATGTAGTTTCATTAAAATTAACTAAAATGTTCCTGATTTTCGGTTTATATTACCGATGGAAGATGTACACGTAAAACCGTTCTAATCCGGCTGAAACGTCGATATATGCAATAAAAACAGAACTTCTCCCCTTTTCAATATCTTACTCAGTATTTTAACGAGAAACAAATAGATGATTGAAAATGAAGTATTTAAGGTTATTTTCTGATCAATTATGTGTTTGCATAATTTTTATCGTATATTTATTGAATTAATAACAATAAACTGAAAATTCACAAAAAACGTGGAAAATCGGCAAAATATTGCCTAATTCGAAGATATTTTGTTTAAATCACATAAAGGAAAAGAGGATGATAAAGGTCAAAATATTGCTAAATTCGATGATTTTTAGTAGAAAACAAAATGCAAGAAAACTTGCTTAAAGATGCAAAATTTGCGAAATTTTGAGATTTGAAGGCCAAATCACATGTGAGAAAACATGAAGAAGTATCGAAATATTGGTGAAAACGAATATATATACGTAAAATCACACTACATGAATAACGTGAAAAAAGTCACTATATTACCATATATGAGGATTTTAACTTCAAATCATAGAGCGTGGTTTCGTATTATTTAGATCCAAGAAAAGACATATGACAATGTTGTTTCAAATACAAATGATAAAAATCAATGTGTTTTCATTAGAATTAACTAAAATGTTCCTGATTTTACATTTATATTACTGATGGAAGATGTACACGTAAAACCGCTCTAATACGGCTGAAACGTCGATATACGCAATAAAAACAGAACTTCTCCCCTTTCCAATATCTTACTCAGTATTTTAACGAGAAACAAATAGTTGATTGAAAATGAAGTGTTTAAGCTTAATTTCTAATCAATTATGTGTTTGCATCATTTTTATCGTATATTTAATGAATTAATAATTAATAAATTGATAAATTAATAAACTGAAAATTCACAAAAACGTGGAAAAAAAGCAAAATATTGCCTAATTCGATGATATTTTGTTTATATCACATAAAGGAAAAGCGGTTGATAAACGTTAAAATATTGCTGAATTCGATGATTTTTAGTACAAAAAAAATGCAAGAAAAACTTGCTTAAAATGCAATATTATGCGCAAATATGAGATTTGAATGCCAAATCACATATCGTGATACTACATGAAATAGTATCGAAATATTGGTAAAATTGAATATATTTACGTAATATCAAACTACTTGAAAAACGTGAAAAAAGTCATTATTATACCAAATATGAGGATTATAACTTCGAATCATAGAGCGACGTTTCGTATTTTTTAGACCCTAGAAAAGACGTATAAAGATGTTTTATACGTCTTCTAATCTGATCTTCTAAAACCGTTCTAATCCGGCTGAAACGTCGATATATGCAATAAAAACAGAACTTCTCCCTTTTTCAATATCTTACTCAGTATTTTAACGAGAAACAAATAGATGATTGAAACTGAAGTATTTAAGGTTATTTCCGATCAATTATGTGTTTGCATAATTTTTAACGTATATATAATTAATTAATAACAATAAACTGAAAATTCACAAAAACGTGGAAAAACGGCAAAATATTGCCTAATTCGATGATATTTTGTTTAAATCTCATAAAGGAAAAGGGGATGATAAATGTCAAAATATTGCTAAATTCGATGATTTTTAGTACAAAACAAAATGCAGGAAAACTTGCTTAAAAATGCAAAATTTGCGAAATTCTGAGATTTGAAGGCCAAATCACATATCGTGAGAAAACATGAAGTAGTATCGAAATATTGGTAAAAACGAATATATATACGTAAAATCACACTACATGAAAATCGTGAAAAAAGTCACTATATTACCATATTTGAGGATTTTAACTTCAAATCATAGAGCGAGGTATCGTATGATTTAAATCGAAGAAAAGACACATGACAATGTTGTTTCAAATACAAATGATAAAAATCAAAGTCTTTTCATTAGAATTAACTAAAATATTCCTGATTTTCCGTTTATATTACCGATAAAAGATGTACACGTAAAACCGCTCTAATCCGGCTGAAACGTCGATATATACAATAAAAACAGAACTTCTCCCCTTTCCAAAATCTTACTCAGTATTTTAACGAGAAACAAATAGTTGATTGAAAATGAAGTGTTTAAGGTTAATTTCTAATCAATTATGTGTTTGCATTATTTTTATCGTGTATTTAATGAATTATTAAATAATAAATTAATAAATTAATAAACTGAAAATTCACTAAAACGTGGAAAAAAAGCAAAATATTGCCTAATTCGATGATATTTTGTTTATATCACATAATGGAAAAGCGGTTGATAAACGTTAAAATATTGCTGAATTCGATGATTTTTAGTACGAAACAAAATGCAAGAAAACTTGCCTAATATGCAATATTATGCGAAAATCTGAGATTTGAAGGCCAAATCACATATCCTGATACTACATGAAATAGTATCGAAATATTGGTAAAAATTAATATATTTACGTAATATCAAACTACATGAAAAACGTGAAAAAAGTCATTATTATACCAAATTTGAGGATTTTAACTTCGAATCATAGAGCGACGTTTCGTACTTTTTAGACCCTAGAAAAGACGTATAAAGATGTTGCTTCTAATACAAATGATAAAAATCAATGTGTTTTCATTAAAATTAACTAAAATGTTCCTGATTTTCGTTTTATTTTACCGATGAAAGATGTAGACGTAAAACCGTTCTAATCCGGCTGAAACGTCGATATATGCAATAAAAACAGAACTTCTCCCCTTTTCAATATTTTACTCAGTATTTTAAAGAGAAACAAATAGATGATTGAAAATGAAGTATTTAAGGTTATTTTCTGATCAATTATGTGTTTGCATAATTTTTATCGTATATATAATGAATTAATAACAATAAACTGAAAATTCACATAAACGTAGAAAAAACGGCAAAATATTGCCTAATTCGATGATATTTTGTTTAAATCTCATAAAGGAAAAGGAGATGATAAAGGTCAAAATATTGCTAAATTCGATGATTTTTAGTACAAAACAAAATGCAAGAAAACTTGCTTAAAGATGCAAAATTTGCGAAATTCTGAGATTTGAAGGCCAAATCACATCGTGAGAAAACATGAAGTAGTATCGAAATATTGGTGAAAACGAATATATATACGTTAAATCACACTACATGAATAACGTGAAAAAAGTCACTATATTACCATATTTGAGGATTTTAACTTCAAATCATAGAGCGAGGTTTCGTATTATTTAGATCCAAGAAAAGACATATGACAATGTTGTTTCAAATACAAATGATAAAAATCAAAGTGTTTTCATTAGAATTAACTGAAATGTTCCTGATTTTCCGGTTATATTACCGATGGAAGATGTACACATAAAACCGCTCTAATGTGGCTGAAACGTCGATATATGCAATAAAAACAGAACTTCTCCCCTTTCCAATATCTTACTCAGTATTTTAACGAGAAACGAATAGTTGATTGAAAATGAAGTGTTTAAGGGTAATTTCTAATCAATTATGTGTTTGCATTGTTTTTATCGTATATATAATGAATTAATAGCAATAAACTGAAAATTTACAAAAACGTGGATGAACAGCAAAATATTGCCTAATTCGATGATATTTTGTTTATATCACATAAAGGAAAAGGGGTTGATAAACGTCAAAATATTGCTGAATTCGATGATTTTTAGTACGAAAAAAAAAATTGCAAGAAAACTTGCTTAATATGCAATATTATGCGAAAATCTGAGATTTGAAGGCCAAATCACATATCGTGATTCTATATGTAATAGTATCGAAATATTGGTAAAAATGAATATATTTACGTAATATCAAACTACTTGAAAAACGTGAAAAAAGTCATTATTATACCAAATTTGAGGATTTTAACTTCGAATCATAGAGCGACGTTTCGAATTTTTTAGACCCTAGAAAAGACGTATAAAGATGTTGCTTCCAATACAAATGATAAAAATCAATGTATTTTCATTAAAATTAACTAAAATGTTCCTGATTTTCGGTTTATATTACCGATAGAAGATGTACACGTATAACCGTTCTAATCTGGCTGAAACGTCGATATATGCAATAAAAACAGAACTTCTTCCCTTTGCAATATCTTACTCAGTATTTTAACGAGAAACAAATTGATGATTCAAAATGAAGTATTTAAGGTTATTTTCTGATCAATTATGTGTTTGCATAATTTTTATCGTATATTTATTGAATTAATAACAATAAACTGAAAATTCACAAAAACGTGGAAAAACGGCAAAATATTGCCTAATTCGATGATATTTTGTTTAAATCACATAAAGGAAAAGAGGATGATAAAGGTCAAAATATTGCTAAATTCAATGATTTTTAGTACAAAACAAAATGCAAGAAAACTTGCTTAAAGATGCAAAATTTGCGAAATTCTGAGATTTGAAGGCCAAATCACATATCGTGAGAAAACATGAAGTAGTATCGAAATATTGGTCAATGCGAATATATATACGTAAAATCACACTACATGAATAACGTGAAAAAAGTCACTATATTACCATATTTGAGAATTTTAACTTCAAATCATAGAGCGAAGTTTCGTATTATTTAGATCCAAGAAAAGACATATGACAGTGTTGTTTCAAATAGAAATGATAAAAATCAATGTGTTTTCATTAGAATTAACTAAAATGTTCCTGATTTTCCGTTAATATTACTGATGGAAGATGTATACGTAAAACCGCTCTAATCCGGCTGAAACGTCGATATATGCAATAAAAACAGAACTTCTCCCTTTCCAATATCTTACTCAGTATTTTAACGAGAAACAAATAGTTGATTGAAAATGAAGTGTTTAAGGTTAATTTCTAATCAATTATGTGTTTGCATCATTTTTATCGTATATTTAATGAATTAATTAATAATAAATTAATAAATTAATAAACTGAAAATTCACAAAAACGTGGAAAAAAAGGAAAATATTGCCTAATTCGATCATATTTTGTTTATATCACATAAAGGAAAAGCGGTTGATAAACGTTAAAATATTGCTGTATTCGATGATTTTTAGTACGAAACAAAATGCAAGAAAACTTGCTGAATATGCAATATTATGCGAAAATCTGAGATTTTAAGGCCAAATCACATATCGTTATACTACATGAAATAGTATCGAAATATTGGTAAAAATGAATATATTTACGTAATATCAAACTGCATGAAAAACGTGAAAAAAATCATTATTATACCAAATTTGAGGATTTTAACTTCGAATCATAGAGCGACGTTTCGTATTTTTTAGACCCTAGAAAAGACGTATAAAGATGTTGCTTCCAATACAAATGATAAAAATCAATGTATTTTCATTAAAATTAACTAAAATGTTCCTGATTTTCGGTTTATATTACCGATGGAAGACGTACACGTAAAACCGTTCTAATCCGGCTGAAACGTCGATATATGCAATAAAAACAGAACTTCTCCCCTTTTCAATATCTTACTCAGTATTTTAACGAGAAACAAATAGATGATTGAAAATGAAGTATTTAAGGTTATTTTCTGACCAATTATGTGTTTGCATAATTTTTATCGTATATTTATTGAATTAATAACAATAAACTGAAAATTCACAAAAACGTGGAAAAACGGCAAAATATTGCCTAATTCGATGATATTTTGTTTAAATCACATAAAGGAAAAGAGGATGATAAAGGTCAAAATATTGCTAAATTCGATGATTTTTAGTACAAAACAAAATGCAAGAAAACTTCCTTGAAGATGCAAAATTTGCGAAATTCTGAGATTTGAAGGCCAAATCACATATCGTGAGAAAACATGAAGTAGTATCGAAATATTGGTAAAAACGAATATATATACGTAAAATCACACTACATGAATATCGTGAAAAAAGTCACTATATTACCATATTTGAGGTTTTAACTTCAAATCATAGAGCGAGGTTTCGTATTATTAAGATCCAAGAAAAGACATATGACAATGTTGTTTCAAATACAAATGATAAAAATCAAAGTGTTTTCATTAGAATTAACTGAAATGTTCCTGATTTTCCGGTTATATTACCGATGGAAGATGTACAGGTAAAACCGCTCTAATGTATCTGAAACGTCGATATATGCAATAAAAACAGAACTTCTCCCCTTTCCAATATCTTACTCAGTATTTTAACGAGAAACGAATAGTTGATTGAAAATGAAGTGTTTAAGGTTAATTTCTAATCAATTATGTGTTTGCATTGTTTTTATCGTATATTTAATGAATTAATAGCAATAAACTGAAAATTCACAAAAACGTGGATAAACAGCAAAATATTGCCTAATTCGATGACATTTTGTTTATATCACATAATGGAAAAGGGGTTGATAAACGTCAAAATATTGCTGAATTCGATGATTTTTAGTCCGAAAAAAAATGCAAGAAAACTTGCTTAAAATGCAATATTATGCGAAAATATGAGATTTGAATGCCAAATCACATATCGTGATTCTATATGTAATAGTATCGAAATATTGGTAAAAATGAATATATTTACGTAATATCAAACTACTTGAAAAACGTGAAAAAAGTCATTATTATACCAAATTTGAGGATTTTAACTTCGAATCATAGAGCGACGTTTCGAATTTTTTAGACCCTAGAAAAGACGTATAAAGATGTTGCTTCCAATACAAATGATAAAAATCAATGTATTTTCATTAAAATTAACTAAAATGTTCCTGATTTTCGGTTTATATTACCGATGGAAGACGTACACGTAAAACCGTTCTAATCCGGCTGAAACGTCGATATATGCAATAAAAACAGAACTTCTCCCCTTTTCAATATCTTACTCAGTATTTTAACGAGAAACAAATAGATGATTGAAAATGAAGTATTTAAGGTTATTTTCTGACCAATTATGTGTTTGCATAATTTTTATCGTATATTTATTGAATTAATAACAATAAACTGAAAATTCACAAAAACGTGGAAAAACGGCAAAATATTGCCTAATTCGATGATATTTTGTTTAAATCACATAAAGGAAAAGAGGATGATAAAGGTCAAAATATTGCTAAATTCGATGATTTTTAGTACAAAACAAAATGCAAGAAAACTTCCTTGAAGATGCAAAATTTGCGAAATTCTGAGATTTGAAGGCCAAATCACATATCGTGAGAAAACATGAAGTAGTATCGAAATATTGGTAAAAACGAATATATATACGTAAAATCACACTACATGAATATCGTGAAAAAAGTCACTATATTACCATATTTGAGGGTTTTAACTTCAAATCATAGAGCGAGGTTTCGTATTATTAAGATCCAAGAAAAGACATATGACAATGTTGTTTCAAATACAAATGATAAAAATCAAAGTGTTTTCATTAGAATTAACTGAAATGTTCCTGATTTTCCAGTTATATTACCGATGGAAGATGTACAGGTAAAACCGCTCTAATGTATCTGAAACGTCGATATATGCAATAAAAACAGAACTTCTCCCCTTTCCAATATCTTACTCAGTATTTTAACGAGAAACGAATAGTTGATTGAAAATGAAGTGTTTAAGGTTAATTTCTAATCAATTATGTGTTTGCATTGTTTTTATCGTATATTTAATGAATTAATAGCAATAAACTGAAAATTCACAAAAACGTGGATAAACAGCAAAATATTGCCTAATTCGATGACATTTTGTTTATATCACATAATGGAAAAGGGGTTGATAAACGTCAAAATATTGCTGAATTCGATGATTTTTAGTCCGAAAAAAAATGCAAGAAAACTTGCTTAAAATGCAATATTATGCGAAAATATGAGATTTGAATGCCAAATCACATATCGTGATTCTATATGTAATAGTATCGAAATATTGGTAAAAATGAATATATTTACGTAATATCAAACTACTTGAAAAACGTGAAAAAAGTCATTATTATACCAAATTTGAGGATTTTAACTTCGAATCATAGAGCGACGTTTCGAATTTTTTAGACCCTAGAAAAGACGTATAAAGATGTTGCTTCCAATACAAATGATAAAAATCAATGTATTTTCATTAAAATTAACTAAAATGTTCCTGATTTTCGGTTTATATTACCGATAGAAGATGTACACGTATAACCGTTCTAATCTGGCTGAAACGTCGATATATGCAATAAAAACAGAACTTCTTCCCTTTGCAATATCTTACTCAGTATTTTAACGAGAAACAAATTGATGATTCAAAATGAAGTATTTAAGGTTATTTTCTGATCAATTATGTGTTTGCATAATTTTTATCGTATATTTATTGAATTAATAACAATAAACTGAAAATTCACAAAAACGTGGAAAAACGGCAAAATATTGCCTAATTCGATGATATTTTGTTTAAATCACATAAAGGAAAAGAGGATGATAAAGGTCAAAATATTGCTAAATTCAATGATTTTTAGTACAAAACAAAATGCAAGAAAACTTGCTTAAAGATGCAAAATTTGCGAAATTCTGAGATTTGAAGGCCAAATCACATATCGTGAGAAAACATGAAGTAGTATCGAAATATTGGTCAATGCGAATATATATACGTAAAATCACACTACATGAATAACGTGAAAAAAGTCACTATATTACCATATTTGAGAATTTTAACTTCAAATCATAGAGCGAAGTTTCGTATTATTTAGATCCAAGAAAAGACATATGACAGTGTTGTTTCAAATAGAAATGATAAAAATCAATGTGTTTTCATTAGAATTAACTAAAATGTTCCTGATTTTCCGTTAATATTACTGATGGAAGATGTATACGTAAAACCGCTCTAATCCGGCTGAAACGTCGATATATGCAATAAAAACAGAACTTCTCCCTTTCCAATATCTTACTCAGTATTTTAACGAGAAACAAATAGTTGATTGAAAATGAAGTGTTTAAGGTTAATTTCTAATCAATTATGTGTTTGCATCATTTTTATCGTATATTTAATGAATTAATTAATAATAAATTAATAAATTAATAAACTGAAAATTCACAAAAACGTGGAAAAAAAGGAAAATATTGCCTAATTCGATGATATTTTGTTTATATCACATAAAGGAAAAGCGGTTGATAAACGTTAAAATATTGCTGTATTCGATGATTTTTAGTACGAAACAAAATGCAAGAAAACTTGCTGAATATGCAATATTATGCGAAAATCTGAGATTTTAAGGCCAAATCACATATCGTTATACTACATGAAATAGTATCGAAATATTGGTAAAAATGAATATATTTACGTAATATCAAACTGCATGAAAAACGTGAAAAAAATCATTATTATACCAAATTTGAGGATTTTAACTTCGAATCATAGAGCGACGTTTCGTATTTTTTAGACCCTAGAAAAGACGTATAAAGATGTTGCTTCCAATACAAATGATAAAAATCAATGTATTTTCATTAAAATTAACTAAAATGTTCCTGATTTTCGGTTTATATTACCGATGGAAGACGTACACGTAAAACCGTTCTAATCCGGCTGAAACGTTGATATATGCAATAAAAACAGAACTTCTCCCCTTTTCAATATCTTACTCAGTATTTTAACGAGAAACAAATAGATGATTGAAAATGAAGTATTTAAGGTTATTTTCTGACCAATTATGTGTTTGCATAATTTTTATCGTATATTTATTGAATTAATAACAATAAACTGAAAATTCACAAAAACGTGGAAAAACGGCAAAATATTGCCTAATTCGATGATATTTTGTTTAAATCACATAAAGGAAAAGAGGATGATAAAGGTCAAAATATTGCTAAATTCGATGATTTTTAGTACAAAACAAAATGCAAGAAAACTTCCTTGAAGATGCAAAATTTGCGAAATTCTGAGATTTGAAGGCCAAATCACATATCGTGAGAAAACATGAAGTAGTATCGAAATATTGGTAAAAACGAATATATATACGTAAAATCACACTACATGAATATCGTGAAAAAAGTCACTATATTACCATATTTGAGGGTTTTAACTTCAAATCATAGAGCGAGGTTTCGTATTATTAAGATCCAAGAAAAGACATATGACAATGTTGTTTCAAATACAAATGATAAAAATCAAAGTGTTTTCATTAGAATTAACTGAAATGTTCCTGATTTTCCGGTTATATTACCGATGGAAGATGTACAGGTAAAACCGCTCTAATGTGGCTGAAACGTCGATATATGCAATAAAAACAGAACTTCTCCCCTTTCCAATATCTTACTCAGTATTTTAACGAGAAACGAATAGTTGATTGAAAATGAAGTGTTTAAGGTAAATTTCTAATCAATTATGTGTTTGCATTGTTTTTATCGTATATTTAATGAATTAATAGCAATAAACTGAAAATTCACAAAAACGTGGATAAACAGCAAAATATTGCCTAATTCGATGACATTTTGTTTATATCACATAATGGAAAAGGGGTTGATAAACGTCAAAATATTGCTGAATTCGATGATTTTTAGTCCGAAAAAAAATGCAAGAAAACTTGCTTAAAATGCAATATTATGCGAAAATATGAGATTTGAATGCCAAATCACATATCGTGATTCTATATGTAATAGTATCGAAATATTGGTAAAAATGAATATATTTACGTAATATCAAACTACTTGAAAAACGTGAAAAAAGTCATTATTATACCAAATTTGAGGATTTTAACTTCGAATCATAGAGCGACGTTTCGAATTTTTTAGACCCTAGAAAAGACGTATAAAGATGTTGCTTCCAATACAAATGATAAAAATCAATGTATTTTCATTAAAATTAACTAAAATGTTCCTGATTTTCGGTTTATATTACCGATAGAAGATGTACACGTATAACCGTTCTAATCTGGCTGAAACGTCGATATATGCAATAAAAACAGAACTTCTTCCCTTTGCAATATCTTACTCAGTATTTTAACGAGAAACAAATTGATGATTCAAAATGAAGTATTTAAGGTTATTTTCTGATCAATTATGTGTTTGCATAATTTTTATCGTATATTTATTGAATTAATAACAATAAACTGAAAATTCACAAAAACGTGGAAAAACGGCAAAATATTGCCTAATTCGATGATATTTTTTTTAAATCACATAAAGGAAAAGAGGATGATAAAGGTCAAAATATTGCTAAATTCAATGATTTTTAGTACAAAACAAAATGCAAGAAAACTTGCTTAAAGATGCAAAATTTGCGAAATTCTGAGATTTGAAGGCCAAATCACATATCGTGAGAAAACATGAAGTAGTATCGAAATATTGGTCAATGCGAATATATATACGTAAAATCACACTACATGAATAACGTGAAAAAAGTCACTATATTACCATATTTGAGAATTTTAACTTCAAATCATAGAGCGAAGTTTCGTATTATTTAGATCCAAGAAAAGACATATGACAGTGTTGTTTCAAATAGAAATGATAAAAATCAATGTGTTTTCATTAGAATTAACTAAAATGTTCCTGATTTTCCGTTAATATTACTGATGGAAGATGTATACGTAAAACCGCTCTAATCCGGCTGAAACGTCGATATATGCAATAAAAACAGAACTTCTCCCTTTCCAATATCTTACTCAGTATTTTAACGAGAAACAAATAGTTGATTGAAAATGAAGTGTTTAAGGTTAATTTCTAATCAATTATGTGTTTGCATCATTTTTATCGTATATTTAATGAATTAATTAATAATAAATTAATAAATTAATAAACTGAAAATTCACAAAAACGTGGAAAAAAAGCAAAATATTGCCTAATTCGATGATATTTTGTTTATATCACATAAAGGAAAAGCGGTTGATAAACGTTAAAATATTGCTGTATTCGATGATTTTTAGTACGAAACAAAATGCAAGAAAACTTGCTGAATATGCAATATTATGCGAAAATCTGAGATTTTAAGGCCAAATCACATATCGTTATACTACATGAAATAGTATCGAAATATTGGTAAAAATGAATATATTTACGTAATATCAAACTGCATGAAAAACGTGAAAAAAATCATTATTATACCAAATTTGAGGATTTTAACTTCGAATCATAGAGCGACGTTTCGTATTTTTTAGACCCTAGAAAAGACGTATAAAGATGTTGCTTCCAATACAAATGATAAAAATCAATGTATTTTCATTAAAATTAACTAAAATGTTCCTGATTTTCGGTTTATATTACCGATGGAAGATGTACACGTAAAACCGTTCTAATCCGGCTGAAACGTCGATATATGCAATAAAAACAGAACTTCTCCCCTTTTCAATATCTTACTCAGTATTTTAACGAGAAACAAATAAATGATTGAAAATGAAGTATTTAAGGTTATTTTCTGATCAATTATGTCTTTGCATAATTTTTATCGTATATTTATTGAATTAATAACAATAAACTGAAAATTCACAAAAACGTGGAAAATCGGCAAAATATTGCCTAATTCGAAGATATTTTTTTTAAATCACATAAAGGAAAAGAGGATGATAAAGGTCAAAATATTGCTAAATTCGATGATTTTTAGTAGAAAACAAAATGCAAGAAAACTTGCTTAAAGATGCAAAATTTGCGAAATTCTGAGATTTGAAGGCCAAATCACATGTCGTGAGAAAACATGAAGAAGTATCGAAATATTGTTGAAAACGAGTATATATACGTAAAATCACACTACATGAATAACGTGAAAAAAGTCACAATATTACCATATATGAGGATTTTAACTTCAAATCATAGAGCGAGGTTTCGTATTATTTAGATCCAAGAAAAGACATATGACACTGTTGTTTCAAATACAAATGATAAAAATCAATGTGTTTTCATTAGAATTAACTAAAATGTTCCTGATTTTCCATTTATATTACTGATGGAAGATGTACACGTAAAACCGCTCTAATCCGGCTGAAACGTCGATATATGCAATAAAAACAGAACTTCTCCCTTTCCAATATCTTACTCAGTATTTTAACGAGAAACAAATTGTTGATTGAAAATGAAGTGTTTAAGGTTAATTTCTAATCAATTTTGTGTGTGCATCATTTTTATCCTATATTTAATGAATTAATAATTAATAAATTAATAAATTAATAAACTGAAAATTCACAAAAACGTGGAAAAAAAGCAAAATATATCCTAATTCGATGATATTTTGTTTATATCACATAAAGGAAAAGGGGATGATAAACGTCAAAATATTGCTGAATTCGATGATTTTTAGTACGAAACAAAATGCAAGAAAACTTGCTTAAAATGCAATATTATGCGAAAATCTGAGATATGAAAACCAAATCACATATCGTGATACTACATGAAATAGTATCGAAATATTGGTAAAAATGAATATATTTACGTAATATCAAACTGCATGAAAAACGTGAAAAAAATCATTATTTTACCAAATTTTAGGATTTTAACTTCGAATCATAGAGCGACGTTTCGTATTTTTTAGACCCTAGAAAAGACGTATAAAGATGTTGCTTCCAATACAAATGATAAAAATCAATGTATTTTCATTAAAATTAACTAAAATGTTCCTGATTTTCGGTTTATATTACCGATGGAAGATGTACACGTAAAACCGTTCTAATCCGGCTGAAACGTCGATATATGCAATAAAAACAGAACTTCTCCCCTTTTCAATATCTTGCTCAGTATTTTAACGAGAAACAAATAGATGATTGAAAATGAAGTATTTAAGGTTAATTTCTAATCAATTATGTGTTTGCATCATTTTTATCGTATATTTAATGAATTAATAGCAATAAACTGAAAATTCACAAAAACGTGGAAAAAAAACAAAATATTGCCTAATTCGATGATATTTTGTTTATATCACAGTAAGGAAAATGGGATGATAAACGTCAAAATATTGCTGTATTCGATGATTTTTAGTACGAAACAAAATGCAAGAAAACTTGCTTAAAATGCAATATTATGCAAAAATCTGAGATATGAAAGCCAAATCACATATCGCGATACTACATGAAATAGTATCGAAATATTGGTAAAAATGAATATATTTACGTAATATCAAACTACATGAAAAACGTGAAAAGAGTCATTATTATACCAAATTTGAGGATTTTAACTTCGAATCATAGAGCGACGTTTCGAATTTTTTAGACCCTAGAAAAGACGTATAAAGATGTTGCTTCCAATACAAATGCTAAAAATCAATGTGTTTTCATTAAAATTAACTAAAATGTTCCTGATTTTCGCTTTATATTACCGATGGAAGATATAGACGTAAAACCGATCTAATCCGGCTGAAACGTCGATATATGCAATAAAAACTGAACTTCTCCCCTTTTCAATATCTTACTCAGTATTTTAAAGAGAAACAAATAAATGATTGAAAATGAAGTATTTAGGGGTTTTTCTGATCAATTATGTGTTTGCATAATTTTTATCGTATATTTATTGAATTAATAACAATAAACTGAAAATTCACAAAAACGTGGAAAAACGGCAAAATATTGCCTAATTCGATGATATTTTGTTTAAATCACATAAAGGAAAAGGGGATGCTAAAGGTCAAAATATTGCTAAATGCGATGATTTTTAGGTCAAAACGAAATGCAAGAAAACTTGCTTAAAAATGCAAAATTTGCGAAATTCTGAGATTTGAAGGCCAAATCACATATCGTGAGAAAACATGAAGTAGTATCGAAATATTGGTAAAAACGAATATATATACGGAAAATAACTACATGAATAACGTGAAAAATGTCACTATATTACCATATTTGAGGATTTTAACTTCAAATCATAGAGCGAGGTTTCGTATTATTTAGATCAAAGAAAAGACATATGACAATGTTGTTTCAAATACAAATGATAAAAATCAAAGTGTTTTCATTAGAATTAACTAAAATGTTCCTGATTTTACGTTTATATTACCGATGGAAGATGTACACGTAAAACCGCTCTAATCCGGCTGAAACGTCGATATATGCAATAAAAACAGAACTTCTCCCTTTCCAATATCTTACTCAGTATTTTAACGAGAAACAAATAGTTGATTGAAAATGAAGTGTTTAAGGTTAATTTCTAATCAATTATGTGTTTGCATCATTTTTATCGTATATTAATGAATTAATAGCAATAAACTGAAATTTCACAAAAACGTGGAAAAACCGCAAAGTATTTTTAAATATTTATAAAATATTGCCTAATTCGATGATATTTTGTTTATATCACATAAAGGAAAAGGGGATGATAAACGTCAAAATATTGCTGAATTCGATGATTTTTAGTACGAAACAAAATGCAAGAAAACTTGCTTAAAATGCAATATTATGCGAAAATCTGTGATATGAAAACCAAATCACATATCGTGATACTACATGAAATAGTATCGAAATATTGGTAAAAATGAATATATTTACGTAATATCAAACTGCATGAAAAACGTGAAAAAAATCATTATTATACCAAATTTGAGGATTTTAACTTCGAATCATAGAGCGACGTTTCGTATTTTTTAGACCCTAGAAAAGACGTATAAAGATGTTGCTTCCAATACAAATGATAAAAATCAATGTATTTTCATTCAAATTAACTAAAATGTTCCTGATTTTCGGTTTATATTACCGATGGAAGATGTACACGTAAAACCGTTCTAATCCGGCTGAAACGTCGATATATGCAATAAAAACAGAACTTCTCCCCTTTTCAATATCTTACTCAGTATTTTAACGAAAAACAAATAGATGATTGAAAATGAAGTATTTAA
This sequence comes from Procambarus clarkii, assembly GCF_040958095.1. Taxonomy (NCBI): domain Eukaryota; kingdom Metazoa; phylum Arthropoda; class Malacostraca; order Decapoda; family Cambaridae; genus Procambarus; species Procambarus clarkii. The sequence goes on along the minus strand of NC_091193.1, from coordinate 1,009,094 downwards.
GGTTATTTTCTGATCAATTATGTCTTTGCATAATTTTTATCGTATATTTATTGAATTAATAACAATAAACTGAAAATTCACAAAAACGTGGAAAATCGGCAAAATATTGCCTAATTCGAAGATATTTTTTTTAAATCACATAAAGGAAAAGAGGATGATAAAGGTCAAAATATTGCTAAATTCGATGATTTTTAGTAGAAAACAAAATGCAAGAAAACTTGCTTAAAGATGCAAAATTTGCGAAATTCTGAGATTTGAAGGCCAAATCACATGTCGTGAGAAAACATGAAGAAGTATCGAAATATTGGTGAAAACGAATATAAATACGTAAAATCACACTACATGAATAACGTGAAAAAATTCACAATATTACCATATATGAGGATTTTAACTTCAAATCATAGAGCGAGGTTTCGTATTATTAAGATCCAAGAAAAGACATATGACAATGTTGTTTCAAATACAAATGATAAAAATCAAAGTGTTTTCATTAGAATTAACTGAAATGTTCCTGATTTTCCGGTTATATTACCGATGGAAGATGTACAGGTAAAACCGCTCTAATGTGGCTGAAACGGCGATATATGCAATAAAAACAGAACTTCTCCCCTTTCCAATATCTTACTCAGTATTTTAACGAGAAACGAATAGTTGATTGAAAATGAAGTGTTTAAGGTTAATTTCTAATCAATTATGTGTTTGCATTGTTTTTATCGTATATTTAATGAATTAATAGCAATAAACTGAAAATTCACAAAAACGTGGATAAACAGCAAAATATTGCCTAATTCGATGACATTTTGTTTATATCACATAATGGAAAAGGGGTTGATAAACGTCAAAATATTGCTGAATTCGATGATTTTTAGTCCGAAAAAAAATGCAAGAAAACTTGCTTAAAATGCAATATTATGCGAAAATATGAGATTTGAATGCCAAATCACATATCGTGATTCTATATGTAATAGTATCGAAATATTGGTAAAAATGAATATATTTACGTAATATCAAACTACTTGAAAAACGTGAAAAAAGTCATTATTATACCAAATTTGAGGATTTTAACTTCGAATCATAGAGCGACGTTTCGAATTTTTTAGACCCTAGAAAAGACGTATAAAGATGTTGCTTCCAATACAAATGATAAAAATCAATGAATTTTCATTAAAATTAACTAAAATGTTCCTGATTTTCGGTTTATATTACCGATAGAAGATGTACACGTATAACCGTTCTAATCTGGCTGAAACGTCGATATATGCAATAAAAACAGAACTTCTTCCCTTTGCAATATCTTACTCAGTATTTTAACGAGAAACAAATTGATGATTCAAAATGAAGTATTTAAGGTTATTTTCTGATCAATTATGTGTTTGCATAATTTTTATCGTATATTTATTGAATTAATAACAATAAACTGAAAATTCACAAAAACGTGGAAAAACGGCAAAATATTGCCTAATTCGATGATATTTTGTTTAAATCACATAAAGGAAAAGAGGATGATAAAGGTCAAAATATTGCTAAATTCAATGATTTTTAGTACAAAACAAAATGCAAGAAAACTTGCTTAAAGATGCAAAATTTGCGAAATTCTGAGATTTGAAGGCCAAATCACATATCGTGAGAAAACATGAAGTAGTATCGAAATATTGGTCAATGCGAATATATATACGTAAAATCACACTACATGAATAACGTGAAAAAAGTCACTATATTACCATATTTGAGAATTTTAACTTCAAATCATAGAGCGAAGTTTCGTATTATTTAGATCCAAGAAAAGACATATGACAGTGTTGTTTCAAATAGAAATGATAAAAATCAATGTGTTTTCATTAGAATTAACTAAAATGTTCCTGATTTTCCGTTAATATTACTGATGGAAGATGTATACGTAAAACCGCTCTAATCCGGCTGAAACGTCGATATATGCAATAAAAACAGAACTTCTCCCTTTCCAATATCTTACTCAGTATTTTAACGAGAAACAAATAGTTGATTGAAAATGAAGTGTTTAAGGTTAATTTCTAATCAATTATGTGTTTGCATCATTTTTATCGTATATTTAATGAATTAATTAATAATAAATTAATAAATTAATAAACTGAAAATTCACAAAAACGTGGAAAAAAAGCAAAATATTGCCTAATTCGATGATATTTTGTTTATATCACATAAAGGAAAAGCGGTTGATAAACGTTAAAATATTGCTGTATTCGATGATTTTTAGTACGAAACAAAATGCAAGAAAACTTGCTGAATATGCAATATTATGCGAAAATCTGAGATTTTAAGGCCAAATCACATATCGTTATACTACATGAAATAGTATCGAAATATTGGTAAAAATGAATATATTTACGTAATATCAAACTGCATGAAAAACGTGAAAAAAATCATTATTATACCAAATTTGAGGATTTTAACTTCGAATCATAGAGCGACGTTTCGTATTTTTTAGACCCTAGAAAAGACGTATAAAGATGTTGCTTCCAATACAAATGATAAAAATCAATGTATTTTCATTAAAATTAACTAAAATGTTCCTGATTTTCGGTTTATATTACCGATGGAAGATGTACACGTAAAACCGTTCTAATCCGGCTGAAACGTCGATATATGCAATAAAAACAGAACTTCTCCCCTTTTCAATATCTTACTCAGTATTTTAACGAGAAACAAATAAATGATTGAAAATTAAGTATTTAAGGTTATTTTCTGATCAATTATGTCTTTGCATAATTTTTATCGTATATTTATTGAATTAATAACAATAAACTGAAAATTCACAAAAACGTGGAAAATCGGCAAAATATTGCCTAATTCGAAGATATTTTTTTTTAATCACATAAAGGAAAAGAGGATGATAAAGGTCAAAATATTGCTAAATTCGATGATTTTTAGTAGAAAACAAAATGCAAGAAAACTTGCTTAAAGATGCAAAATTTGCGAAATTCTGAGATTTGAAGGCCAAATCACATGTCGTGAGAAAACATGAAGAAGTATCGAAATATTGTTGAAAACAAGTATATATACGTAAAATCACACTACATGAATAACGTGAAAAAAGTCACAATATTACCATATATGAGGATTTTAACTTCAAATCATAGAGCGAGGTTTCGTATTATTTAGATCCAAGAAAAGACATATGACACTGTTGTTTCAAATACAAATGATAAAAATCAATGTGTTTTCATTAGAATTAACTAAAATGTTCCTGATTTTCCATTTATATTACTGATGGAAGATGTACACGTAAAACCGCTCTAATCCGGCTGAAACGTCGATATATGCAATAAAAACAGAACTTCTCCCTTTCCAATATCTTACTCAGTATTTTAACGAGAAACAAATTGTTGATTGAAAATGAAGTGTTTAAGGTTAATTTCTAATCAATTTTGTGTGTGCATCATTTTTATCCTATATTTAATGAATTAATAATTAATAAATTAATAAATTAATAAACTGAAAATTCACAAAAACGTGGAAAAAAAGCAAAATATATCCTAATTCGATGATATTTTGTTTATATCACATAAAGGAAAAGGGGATGATAAACGTCAAAATATTGCTGAATTCGATGATTTTTAGTACGAAACAAAATGCAAGAAAACTTGCTTAAAATGCAATATTATGCGAAAATCTGAGATATGAAAACCAAATCACATATCGTGATACTACATGAAATAGTATCGAAATATTGGTAAAAATGAATATATTTACGTAATATCAAACTGCATGAAAAACGTGAAAAAAATCATTATTATACCAAATTTGAGGATTTTAACTTCGAATCATAGAGCGACGTTTCGAATTTTTTAGACCCTAGAAAAGACGTATAAAGATGTTGCTTCCAATACAAATGCTAAAAATCAATGTGTTTTCATTAAAATTAACTAAAATGTTCCTGATTTTCGCTTTATATTACCGATGGAAGATATAGACGTAAAACCGATCTAATCCGGCTGAAACGTCGATATATGCAATAAAAACTGAACTTCTCCCCTTTTCAATATCTTACTCAGTATTTTAAAGAGAAACAAATAAATGATTGAAAATGAAGTATTTAGGGGTTTTTCTGATCAATTATGTGTTTGCATAATTTTTATCGTATATTTATTGAATTAATAACAATAAACTGAAAATTCACAAAAACGTGGAAAAACGGCAAAATATTGCCTAATTCGATGATATTTTGTTTAAATCACATAAAGGAAAAGGGGATGCTAAAGGTCAAAATATTGCTAAATGCGATGATTTTTAGGTCAAAACGAAATGCAAGAAAACTTGCTTAAAAATGCAAAATTTGCGAAATTCTGAGATTTGAAGGCCAAATCACATATCGTGAGAAAACATGAAGTAGTATCGAAATATTGGTAAAAACGAATATATATACGGAAAATAACACTACATGAATAACGTGAAAAATGTCACTATATTACCATATTTGAGGATTTTAACTTCAAATCATAGAGCGAGGTTTCGTATTATTTAGATCAAAGAAAAGACATATGACAATGTTGTTTCAAATACAAATGATAAAAATCAAAGTGTTTTCATTAGAATTAACTAAAATGTTCCTGATTTTACGTTTATATTACCGATGGAAGATGTACACGTAAAACCGCTCTAATCCGGCTGAAACGTCGATATATGCAATAAAAACAGAACTTCTCCCTTTCCAATATCTTACTCAGTATTTTAACGAGAAACAAATAGTTGATTGAAAATGAAGTGTTTAAGGTTAATTTCTAATCAATTATGTGTTTGCATCATTTTTATCGTATATTAATGAATTAATAGCAATAAACTGAAATTTCACAAAAACGTGGAAAAACCGCAAAGTATTTTTAAATATTTATAAAATATTGCCTAATTCGATGATATTTTGTTTATATCACATAAAGGAAAAGGGGATGATAAACGTCAAAATATTGCTGAATTCGATGATTTTTAGTACGAAACAAAATGCAAGAAAACTTGCTTAAAATGCAATATTATGCGAAAATCTGTGATATGAAAACCAAATCACATATCGTGATACTACATGAAATAGTATCGAAATATTGGTAAAAATGAATATATTTACGAAATATCAAACTGCATGAAAAACGTGAAAAAAATCATTATTATACCAAATTTGAGGATTTTAACTTCGAATCATAGAGCGACGTTTCGTATTTTTTAGACCCTAGAAAAGACGTATAAAGATGTTGCTTCCAATACAAATGATAAAAATCAATGTATTTTCATTCAAATTAACTAAAATATTCCTGATTTTCGGTTTATATTACCGATGGAAGATGTACACGTAAAACCGTTCTAATCCGGCTGAAACGTCGATATATGCAATAAAAACAGAACTTCTCCCCTTTTCAATATCTTACTCAGTATTTTAACGAAAAACAAATAGATGATTGAAAATGAAGTATTTAAGGTTATTTTCTGATCAATTATGTCTTTGCATAATTTTTATCGTATATTTATTGAATTAATAACAATAAACTGAAAATTCACAAAAACGTGGAAAATCGGCAAAATATTGCCTAATTCGAAGATATTTTTTTTAAATCACATAAAGGAAAAGAGGATGATAAAGGTCAAAATATTGCTAAATTCGATGATTTTTAGTAGAAAACAAAATGCAAGAAAACTTGCTTAAAGATGCAAAATTTGCGAAATTCTGAGATTTGAAGGCCAAATCACATGTCGTGAGAAAACATGAAGAAGTATCGAAATATTGGTGAAAACGAATATAAATACGTAAAATCACACTACATGAATAACGTGAAAAAATTCACAATATTACCATATATGAGGATTTTAACTTCAAATCATAGAGCGAGGTTTCGTATTATTAAGATCCAAGAAAAGACATATGACAATGTTGTTTCAAATACAAATGATAAAAATCAAAGTGTTTTCATTAGAATTAACTGAAATGTTCCTGATTTTCCGGTTATATTACCGATGGAAGATGTACAGGTAAAACCGCTCTAATGTGGCTGAAACGTCGATATATGCAATAAAAACAGAACTTCTCCCCTTTCCAATATCTTACTCAGTATTTTAACGAGAAACAAATAAATGATTGAAAATGAAGTATTTAAGGTTATTTTCTGATCAATTATGTGTTTGCATAATTTTTATCGTATATTTATTGAATTAATAACAATAAACTGAAAATTCACAAAAACGTGGAAAATCGGCAAAATATTGCCTAATTCGAAGATATTTTTTTTAAATCACATAAAGGAAAAGAGGATGATAAAGATCAAAATATTGCTAAATTCGATGATTTTTAGTAGAAAACAAAATGCAAGAAAACTTGCTTAAAGATGCAAAATTTGCGAAATTCTGAGATTTGAAGGCCAAATCACATGTCGTGAGAAAACATGAAGAAGTATCGAAATATTGTTGAAAACGAGTATATATACGTAAAATCACACTACATGAATAACGTGAAAAAAGTCACAATATTACCATATATGAGGATTTTAACTTCAAATCATAGAGCGAGGTTTCGTATTATTTAGATCCAAGAAAAGACATATGACACTGTTGTTTCAAATACAAATGATAAAAATCAATGTGTTTTCATTAGAATTAACTAAAATGTTCCTGATTTTCCATTTATATTACTGATGGAAGATGTACACGTAAAACCGCTCTAATCCGGCTGAAACGTCGATATATGCAATAAAAACAGAACTTCTCCCTTTCCAATATCTTACTCAGTATTTTAACGAGAAACAAATTGTTGATTGAAAATGAAGTGTTTAAGGTTAATTTCTAATCAATTTTGTGTGTGCATCATTTTTATCCTATATTTAATGAATTAATAATTAATAAATTAATAAATTAATAAACTGAAAATTCACAAAAACGTGGAAAAAAAGCAAAATATATCCTAATTCGATGATATTTTGTTTATATCACATAAAGGAAAAGGGGATGATAAACGTCAAAATATTGCTGAATTCGATGATTTTTAGTACGAAACAAAATGCAAGAAAACTTGCTTAAAATGCAATATTATGCGAAAATCTGAGATATGAAAACCAAATCACATATCGTGATACTACATGAAATAGTATCGAAATATTGGTAAAAATGAATATATTTACGTAATATCAAACTGCATGAAAAACGTGAAAAAAATCATTATTATACCAAATTTGAGGATTTTAACTTCGAATCATAGAGCGACGTTTCGTATTTTTTAGACCCTAGAAAAGACGTATAAAGATGTTGCTTCCAATACAAATGATAAAAATCAATGTATTTTCATTCAAATTAACTAAAATGTTCCTGATTTTCGGTTTATATTACCGATGGAAGATGTACACGTAAAACCGTTCTAATCCGGCTGAAACGTCGATATGTGCAATAAAAACAGAACTTCTCCCCTTTTCAATATCTTACTCAGTATTTTAACGAAAAACAAATAGATGATTGAAAATGAAGTATTTAAGGTTATTTTCTGATCAATTATGTCTTTGCATAATTTTTATCGTATATTTATTGAATTAATAACAATAAACTGAAAATTCACAAAAACGTGGAAATTCGGCAAAATATTGCCTAATTCGAAGATATTTTTTTTAAATCACATAAAGGAAAAGAGGATGATAAAGGTCAAAATATTGCTAAATTCGATGATTTTTAGTAGAAAACAAAATGCAAGAAAACTTGCTTAAAGATGCAAAATTTGCGAAATTCTGAGATTTGAAGGCCAAATCACATGTCGTGAGAAAACATGAAGAAGTATCGAAATATTGGTGAAAACGAATATAAATACGTAAATTCACACTACATGAATAACGTGAAAAAATTCACAATATTACCATATATGAGGATTTTAACTTCAAATCATAGAGCGAGGTTTCGTATTATTTAGATCCAAGAAAAGACATATGACACTGTTGTTTCAAATACAAATGATAAAAATCAATGTGTTTTCATTAGAATTAACTAAAATGTTCCTGATTTTCCATTTATATTACTGATGGAAGATGTACACGTAAAACCGCTCTAATCCGGCTGAAACGTCGATATATGCAATAAAAACAGAACTTCTCCCTTTCCAATATCTTACTCAGTATTTTAACGAGAAACAAATTGTTGATTGAAAATGAAGTGTTTAAGGTGAATTTCTAATCAATTATGTGTTTGCATCATTTTTATCGTATATTTAATGAATTAATAATTAATAAATTAATAAACTGAAAATTCACAAAAACGTGGAAAAAAGCAAAATATATCCTAATTCGATGATATTTTGTTTATATCACATAATGGAAAAGCGGTTGATAAACGTTAAAAAATTGCTGAATTCGATGATTTTTAGTACGAAACAAAATGCAAGAAAACATGCTTAATATGCAATATTATGCGAAAATCTGAGATATGAAAACCAAATCACATATCGTGATACTACATGAAATAGTATCGAAATATTGGTAAAAATGAATATATTTACGTAATATCAAACTGCATGAAAAACGTGAAAAAAATCATTATTATACCAAATTTGAGGATTTTAACTTCGAATCATAGAGCGACGTTTCGTATTTTTTAGACCCTAGAAAAGACGTATAAAGATGTTGCTTCTAATACAAATGATAAAAATCAATGTGTTTTCATTAAAATTAACTAAAATGTTCCTGATTTTCGTTTTATTTTACCGATGAAAGATGTAGACGAAAAACCGTTCTAATCCGGCTGAAACGTCGATATATGCAATAAAAACAGAACTTCTCCCCTTTTCAATATTTTACTCAGTATTTTAAAGAGAAACAAATAGATGATTGAAAATGAAGTATTTAAGGTTATTTTCTGATCAATTATGTGTTTGCATAATTTTTATCGTATATATATAATGAATTAATAACAATAAACTGAAAATTCACATAAACGTAGAAAAAACGGCAAAATATTGCCTAATTCGATGATATTTTGTTTAAATCTCATAAAGGAAAAGGAGATGATAAAGGTCAAAATATTGCTAAATTCGATGATTTTTAGTACAAAACAAAATGCAAGAAAACTTGCTTAAAGATGCAAAATTTGCGAAATTCTGAGATTTGAAGGCCAAATCACATCGTGAGAAAACATGAAGTAGTATCGAAATATTGGTGAAAACGAATATATATACGTTAAATCACACTACATGAATAACGTGAAAAAAGTCACTATATTACCATATTTGAGGGTTTTAACTTCAAATCATAGAGCGAGGTTTCGTATTATTTAGATCCAAGAAAAGACATATAACAATGTTGTTTCAAATACAAATGATAAAAATCAAAGTGTTTTCATTAGAATTAACTGAAATGTTCCTGATTTTCCGGTTATATTACCGATGGAAGATGTACACATAAAACCGCTCTAATGTGGCTGAAACGTCGATATATGCAATAAAAACAGAACTTTTCCCCTTTCCAATATCTTACTCAGTATTTTAACGAGAAACGAATAGTTGATTGAAAATGAAGTGTTTAAGGTTAATTTCTAATCAATTATGTGTTTGCATTGTTTTTATCGTATATATAATGAATTAATAGCAATAAACTGAAAATTTACAAAAACGTGGATGAACAGCAAAATATTGCCTAATTCGTTGATATTTTGTTTATATCACATAAAGGAAAAGGGGTTGATAAACGTCAAAATATTGCTGAATTCGATGATTTTTAGTACGAAAAAAAAAATTGCAAGAAAACTTGCTTAATATGCAATATTATGCGAAAATCTGAGATTTGAAGGCCAAATCACATATCGTGATACTACATGAAATAGTATCGAAATATTGGTAAAAATGAATATATTTACGTAATATCAAACTAGATGAAAAACGTGAAAAAAGTCATTATTATACCAAATTTGAGGATGTTAACTTCGAATCATAGAGCGACGTTTCGAATTTTTCAGACCCTAGAAAAGACGTATAAAGATGTTGCTTCCAATACAAATGATAAAAATCAATGTATTTTCATTAAAATTAACTAAAATGTTCCTGATTTTCGGTTTATATTACCGATAGAAGATGTACACGTATAACCGTTCTAATCTGGCTAAAACGTCGATATATGCAATAAAAACTGAACTTCTTCCCTTTGCAATATCTTACTCAGTATTTTAACGAGAAACAAATTGATGATTCAAAATGAAGTATTTAAGGTTATTTTCTGATCAATTATGTGTTTGCATAATTTTTATCGTATATTTATTGAATTAATAACAATAAACTGAAAATTCACAAAAACGTGGAAAAACGGCAAAATATTGCCTAATTTGATGATATTTTGTTTAAATCACATAAAGGAAAAGAGGATGATAAAGGTCAAAATATTGCTAAATTCGATGATTTTTAGTACAAAACAAAATGCAAGAAAACTTCCTTGAAGATGCAAAATTTGCGAAATTCTGAGATTTGAAGGCCAAATCACATATCGTGAGAAAACATGAAGTAGTATCGAAATATTGGTAAAAACGAATATATATACGTAAAATCACACTACATGAATATCGTGAAAAAAGTCACTATATTACCATATTTGAGGGTTTTAACTTCAAATCATAGAGCGAGGTTTCGTATTATTAAGATCCAAGAAAAGACATATGACAATGTTGTTTCAAATACAAATGATAAAAATCAAAGTGTTTTCATTAGAATTAACTGAAATGTTCCTGATTTTCCGGTTATATTACCGATGGAAGATATACAGGTAAAACCGCTCTAATGTGGCTGAAACGTCGATATATGCAATAAAAACAGAACTTCTCCCCTTTCCAATATCTTACTCAGTATTTTAACGAGAAACGAATAGTTGATTGAAAATGAAGTGTTTAAGGTTAATTTCTAATCAATTATGTGTTTGCATTGTTTTTATCGTATATTTAATGAATTAATAGCAATAAACTGAAAATTCACAAAAACGTGGATAAACAGCAAAATATTGCCTAATTCGATGACATTTTGTTTATATCACATAATGGAAAAGGGGTTGATAAACGTCAAAATATTGCTGAATTCGATGATTTTTAGTCCGAAAAAAAATGCAAGAAAACTTGCTTAAAATGCAATATTATGCGAAAATATGAGATTTGAATGCCAAATCACATATCGTGATTCTATATGTAATAGTATCGAAATATTGGTAAAAATGAATATATTTACGTAATATCAAACTACTTGAAAAACGTGAAAAAAGTCATTATTATACCAAATTTGAGGATTTTAACTTCGAATCATAGAGCGACGTTTCGAATTTTTTAGACCCTAGAAAAGACGTATAAAGATGTTGCTTCCAATACAAATGATAAAAATCAATGTATTTTCATTAAAATTAACTAAAATGTTCCTGATTTTCGGTTTATATTACCGATAGAAGATGTACACGTATAACCGTTCTAATCTGGCTAAAACGTCGATATATGCAATAAAAACTGAACTTCTTCCCTTTGCAATATCTTACTCAGTATTTTAACGAGAAACAAATTGATGATTCAAAATGAAGTATTTAAGGTTATTTTCTGATCAATTATGTGTTTGCATAATTTTTATCGTATATTTATTGAATTAATAACAATAAACTGAAAATTCACAAAAACGTGGAAAAACGGCAAAATATTGCCTAATTCGATGATATTTTGTTTAAATCACATAAAGGAAAAGAGGATGATAAAGGTCAAAATATTGCTAAATTCAATGATTTTTAGTACAAAACAAAATGCAAGAAAACTTGCTTAAAGATGCAAAATTTGCGAAATTCTGAGATTTGAAGGCCAAATCACATATCGTGAGAAAACATGAAGTAGTATCGAAATATTGGTCAATGCGAATATATATACGTAAAATCACACTACATGAATAACGTGAAAAAAGTCACTATATTACCATATTTGAGGATTTTAACTTCAAATCATAGAGCGAGGTTTCGTATTATTTAGATCCAAGAAAAGACATATGACAATGTTGTTTCAAATACAAATGATAAAAATCAATGTGGTTTCATTAGAATTAACTAAAATATTCCTGATTTTTCATTTATATTACTGATGGAAGATGTACACGTAAAACCGCTCTAATCCGGCTGAAACGTCGATATATGCAATAAAAACAGAACTTCTCCCTTTCCAATATCTTACTCAGTATTTTAACGAGAAACAAATAGTTGATTGAAAATGAAGTGTTTAAGGTTAATTTCTAATCAATTATGTGTTTGCATCATTTTTATCGTATATTTAATGAATTATTAAATAATAAATTAATAAACTGAAAATTCACTAAAACGTGGAAAAAAAGCAAAATATTGCCTAATTCGATGATATTTTGTTTATATCACATAATGGAAAAGCGGTTGATAAACGTTAAAATATTGCTGAATTCGATGATTTTTAGTACGAAACAAAATGCAAGAAAACTTGCTTAATATGCAATATTATTCGAAAATCTGAGATTTGAAGGCCAAATCACATATCGTGATACTACATGAAATAGTATCGAAATATTGGTAAAAATGAATATATTTACGTAATATCAAACTACATGAAAAACGTGAAAAAAGTCATTATTATACCAAATTTGAGGATTTTAACTTCGAATCATGAAGCGACGTTTCGTATTTTTTAGACCCTAGAAAAGACGTATAAAGATGTTGCTTCCAATGCAAATGCTAAAAATCAATGTGTTTTCATTAAAATTAACTAAAATGTTCCTGATTTTCGCTTTATATTACCGATGGAAGATGCAGACGTAAAACCGTTCTAATCCGGCTGAAACGTCGATATATGCAATAAAAACTGAACTTCTCCCCTTTTCAATATCTTACTCAGTATTTTAAAGAGAAACAAATAGATGATTGAAAATGAAGTATTTAAGGTGATTTTCTGACCAATTATGTGTTTGCATAATTTTTATCGTATATTTATTGAATTAATAACAATAAACTGAAAATTCACAAAAACGTGGAAAAACGGCAAAATATTGCCTAATTCGATGATATTTTGTTTAAATCACATAAAGGAAAAGAGGATGATAATGGTCAAAATATTGCTAAATTCGATGATTTTTAGTACAAAACAAAATGCAAGAAAACTTGCTTGAAGATGCAAAATTTGCGAAATTCTGAGATTTGAAGGCCAAATCACATATCGTGAGAAAACATGAAGTAGTATCGAAATATTGGTAAAAACGAATATATATACGTAAAATCACACTACATGAATATCGTGAAAAAAGTCACTATATTACCATATTTGAGGGTTTTAACTTCAAATCATAGAGCGAGGTTTCGTATTATTTAGATCCAAGAAAAGACATATAACAATGTTGTTTCAAATACAAATGATAAAAATCAAAGTGTTTTCATTAGAATTAACTGAAATGTTCCTGATTTTCCGGTTATATTACCGATGGAAGATATACACATAATACCGCTCTAATGTGGCTGAAACGTCGATATATGCAATAAAAACAGAACTTCTCCCCTTTCCAATATCTTACTCAGTATTTTAACGAGAAACGAATAGTTGATTGAAAATGAAGTGTTTAAGGTTAATTTCTAATCAATTATGTGTTTGCATTGTTTTTATCGTATATATAATGAATTAATTAATTCATTATATATACGATAAAAACAATGCAAACACATAATTGATTAGAAATTAACCTTAAACACTTCATTTTCAATCAACTATTCGTTTCTCGTTAAAATACTGAGTAAGATATTGGAAAGGGGAGAAGTTCTGTTTTTATTGCATATATCGACGTTTCAGCCACATTAGAGCGGTATTATGTGTATATCTTCCATCGGTAATATAACCGGAAAATCAGGAACATTTCAGTTAATTCTAATGAAAACACTTTGATTTTTATCATTTGTATTTGAAACAACATTGTTATATGTCTTTTCTTGGATCTAAATAATACGAAACCTCGCTCTATGATTTGAAGTTAAAACCCTCAAATATGGTAATATAGTGACTTTTTTCACGATATTCATGTAGTGTGATTTTACGTATATATATTCGTTTTTACCAATATTTCGATACTACTTCATGTTTTCTCACGATATGTGATTTGGCCTTCAAATCTCAGAATTTCGCAAATTTTGCATCTTCAAGCAAGTTTTCTTGCATTTTGTTTTGTACTAAAAATCATCGAATTTAGCAATATTTTGACCATTATCATCCTCTTTTCCTTTATGTGATTTAAACAAAATATCATCGAATTAGGCAATATTTTGCCGTTTTTCCACGTTTTTGTGAATTTTCAGTTTATTGTTATTAATTCAATAAATATACGATAAAAATTATGCAAACACATAATTGGTCAGAAAATCACCTTAAATACTTCATTTTCAATCATCTATTTGTTTCTCTTTAAAATACTGAGTAAGATATTGAAAAGGGGAGAAGTTCAGTTTTTATTGCATATATCGACGTTTCAGCCGGATTAGAACGGTTTTACGTCTGCATCTTCCATCGGTAATATAAAGCGAAAATCAGGAACATTTTAGTTAATTTTAATGAAAACACATTGATTTTTAGCATTTGCATTGGAAGCAACATCTTTATACGTCTTTTCTAGGGTCTAAAAAATACGAAACGTCGCTTCATGATTCGAAGTTAAAATCCTCAAATTTGGTATAATAATGACTTTTTTCACGTTTTTCATGTAGTTTGATATTACGTAAATATATTCATTTTTACCAATATTTCGATACTATTTCATGTAGTATCACGATATGTGATTTGGCCTTCAAATCTCAGATTTTCGAATAATATTGCATATTAAGCAAGTTTTCTTGCATTTTGTTTCGTACTAAAAATCATCGAATTCAGCAATATTTTAACGTTTATCAACCGCTTTTCCATTATGTGATATAAACAAAATATCATCGAATTAGGCAATATTTTGCTTTTTTTCCACGTTTTAGTGAATTTTCAGTTTATTAATTTATTATTTAATAATTCATTAAATATACGATAAAAATGATGCAAACACATAATTGATTAGAAATTAACCTTAAACACTTCATTTTCAATCAACTATTTGTTTCTCGTTAAAATACTGAGTAAGATATTGGAAAGGGAGAAGTTCTGTTTTTATTGCATATATCGACGTTTCAGCCGGATTAGAGCGGTTTTACGTGTACATCTTCCATCAGTAATATAAATGAAAAATCAGGAATATTTTAGTTAATTCTAATGAAACCACATTGATTTTTATCATTTGTATTTGAAACAACATTGTCATATGTCTTTTCTTGGATCTAAATAATACGAAACCTCGCTCTATGATTTGAAGTTAAAATCCTCAAATATGGTAATATAGTGACTTTTTTCACGTTATTCATGTAGTGTGATTTTACGTATATATATTCGCATTGACCAATATTTCGATACTACTTCATGTTTTCTCACGATATGTGATTTGGCCTTCAAATCTCAGAATTTCGCAAATTTTGCATCTTTAAGCAAGTTTTCTTGCATTTTGTTTTGTACTAAAAATAATTGAATTTAGCAATATTTTGACCTTTATCATCCTCTTTTCCTTTATGTGATTTAAACAAAATATCATCGAATTAGGCAATATTTTGCCGTTTTTCCACGTTTTTGTGAATTTTCAGTTTATTGTTATTAATTCAATAAATATACGATAAAAATTATGCAAACACATAATTGATCAGAAAATAACCTTAAATACTTCATTTTGAATCATCAATTTGTTTCTCGTTAAAATACTGAGTAAGATATTGCAAAGGGAAGAAGTTCAGTTTTTATTGCATATATCGACGTTTTAGCCAGATTAGAACGGTTATACGTGTACATCTTCTATCGGTAATATAAACCGAAAATCAGGAACATTTTAGTTAATTTTAATGAAAATACATTGATTTTTATCATTTGTATTGGAAGCAACATCTTTATACGTCTTTTCTAGGGTCTAAAAAATTCGAAACGTCGCTCTATGATTCGAAGTTAAAATCCTCAAATTTGGTATAATAATGACTTTTTTCACGTTTTTCAAGTAGTTTGATATTACGTAAATATATTCATTTTTACCAATATTTCGATACTATTACATATAGAATCACGATATGTGATTTGGCATTCAAATCTCATATTTTCGCATAATATTGCATTTTAAGCAAGTTTTCTTGCATTTTTTTTCGGACTAAAAATCATCGAATTCAGCAATATTTTGACGTTTATCAACCCCTTTTCCATTATGTGATATAAACAAAATGTCATCGAATTAGGCAATATTTTGCTGTTTATCCACGTTTTTGTGAATTTTCAGTTTATTGCTATTAATTCATTAAATATACGATAAAAACAATGCAAACACATAATTGATTAGAAATTAACCTTAAACACTTCATTTTCAATCAACTATTCGTTTCTCGTTAAAATACTGAGTAAGATATTGGAAAGGGGAAAAGTTCTGTTTTTATTGCATATATCGACGTTTCAGCCACATTAGAGCGGTTTTACCTGTACATCTTCCATCGGTAATATAACCGGAAAATCAGGAACATTTCAGTTAATTCTAATGAAAACACTTTGATTTTTATCATTTGTATTTGAAACAACATTGTCATATGTCTTTTCTTGGATCTTAATAATACGAAACCTCGCTCTATGATTTGAAGTTAAAACCCTCAAATATGGTAATATAGTGACTTTTTTCACGATATTCATGTAGTGTGATTTTACGTATATATATTCGTTTTTACCAATATTTCGATACTACTTCATGTTTTCTCACGATATGTGATTTGGCCTTCAAATCTCAGAATTTCGCAAATTTTGCATCTTCAAGGAAGTTTTCTTGCATTTTGTTTTGTACTAAAAATCATCGAATTTAGCAATATTTTGACCTTTATCATCCTCTTTTCCTTTATGTGATTTAAACAAAATATCATCAAATTAGGCAATATTTTGCCGTTTTTCCACGTTTTTGTGAATTTTCAGTTTATTGTTATTAATTCAATAAATATACGATAAAAATTATGCAAACACATAATTGATCAGAAAATAACCTTAAATACTTCATTTTGAATCATCAATTTGTTTCTCGTTAAAATACTGAGTAAGATATTGCAAAGGGAAGAAGTTCAGTTTTTATTGCATATATCGACGTTTTAGCCAGATTAGAACGGTTATACGTGTACATCTTCTATCGGTAATATAAACCGAAAATCAGGAACATTTTAGTTAATTTTAATGAAAATACATTGATTTTTATCATTTGTATTGGAAGCAACATCTTTATACGTCTTTTCTAGGGTCTGAAAAATTCGAAACGTCGCTCTATGATTCGAAGTTAACATCCTCAAATTTGGTATAATAATGACTTTTTTCACGTTTTTCATCTAGTTTGATATTACGTAAATATATTCATTTTTACCAATATTTCGATACTATTTCATGTAGTATCACGATATGTGATTTGGCCTTCAAATCTCAGATTTTCGCATAATATTGCATATTAAGCAAGTTTTCTTGCAATTTTTTTTTTCGTACTAAAAATCATCGAATTCAGCAATATTTTGACGTTTATCAACCCCTTTTCCTTTATGTGATATAAACAAAATATCATCGAATTAGGCAATATTTTGCTGTTCATCCACGTTTTTGTAAATTTTCAGTTTATTGCTATTAATTCATTATATATACGATAAAAACAATGCAAACACATAATTGATTAGAAATTAACCTTAAACACTTCATTTTCAATCAACTATTCGTTTCTCGTTAAAATACTGAGTAAGATATTGGAAAGGGGAAAAGTTCTGTTTTTATTGCATATATCGACGTTTCAGCCACATTAGAGCGGTTTTATGTGTACATCTTCCATCGGTAATATAACCGGAAAATCAGGAACATTTCAGTTAATTCTAATGAAAACACTTTGATTTTTATCATTTGTATTTGAAACAACATTGTTATATGTCTTTTCTTGGATCTAAATAATACGAAACCTCGCTCTATGATTTGAAGTTAAAACCCTCAAATATGGTAATATAGTGACTTTTTTCACGTTATTCATGTAGTGTGATTTAACGTATATATATTCGTTTTCACCAATATTTCGATACTACTTCATGTTTTCTCACGATGTGATTTGGCCTTCAAATCTCAGAATTTCGCAAATTTTGCATCTTTAAGCAAGTTTTCTTGCATTTTGTTTTGTACTAAAAATCATCGAATTTAGCAATATTTTGACCTTTATCATCTCCTTTTCCTTTATGAGATTTAAACAAAATATCATCGAATTAGGCAATATTTTGCCGTTTTTTCTACGTTTATGTGAATTTTCAGTTTATTGTTATTAATTCATTATATATATACGATAAAAATTATGCAAACACATAATTGATCAGAAAATAACCTTAAATACTTCATTTTCAATCATCTATTTGTTTCTCTTTAAAATACTGAGTAAAATATTGAAAAGGGGAGAAGTTCTGTTTTTATTGCATATATCGACGTTTCAGCCGGATTAGAACGGTTTTTCGTCTACATCTTTCATCGGTAAAATAAAACGAAAATCAGGAACATTTTAGTTAATTTTAATGAAAACACATTGATTTTTATCATTTGTATTAGAAGCAACATCTTTATACGTCTTTTCTAGGGTCTAAAAAATACGAAACGTCGCTCTATGATTCGAAGTTAAAATCCTCAAATTTGGTATAATAATGATTTTTTTCACGTTTTTCATGCAGTTTGATATTACGTAAATATATTCATTTTTACCAATATTTCGATACTATTTCATGTAGTATCACGATATGTGATTTGGTTTTCATATCTCAGATTTTCGCATAATATTGCATATTAAGCATGTTTTCTTGCATTTTGTTTCGTACTAAAAATCATCGAATTCAGCAATTTTTTAACGTTTATCAACCGCTTTTCCATTATGTGATATAAACAAAATATCATCGAATTAGGATATATTTTGCTTTTTTTCCACGTTTTTGTGAATTTTCAGTTTATTAATTTATTAATTATTAATTCATTAAATATACGATAAAAATGATGCAAACACATAATTGATTAGAAATTCACCTTAAACACTTCATTTTCAATCAACAATTTGTTTCTCGTTAAAATACTGAGTAAGATATTGGAAAGGGAGAAGTTCTGTTTTTATTGCATATATCGACGTTTCAGCCGGATTAGAGCGGTTTTACGTGTACATCTTCCATCAGTAATATAAATGGAAAATCAGGAACATTTTAGTTAATTCTAATGAAAACACATTGATTTTTATCATTTGTATTTGAAACAACAGTGTCATATGTCTTTTCTTGGATCTAAATAATACGAAACCTCGCTCTATGATTTGAAGTTAAAATCCTCATATATGGTAATATTGTGAATTTTTTCACGTTATTCATGTAGTGTGATTTTACGTATTTATATTCGTTTTCACCAATATTTCGATACTTCTTCATGTTTTCTCACGACATGTGATTTGGCCTTCAAATCTCAGAATTTCGCAAATTTTGCATCTTTAAGCAAGTTTTCTTGCATTTTGTTTTCTACTAAAAATCATCGAATTTAGCAATATTTTGACCTTTATCATCCTCTTTTCCTTTATGTGATTTAAAAAAAATATCTTCGAATTAGGCAATATTTTGCCGAATTTCCACGTTTTTGTGAATTTTCAGTTTATTGTTATTAATTCAATAAATATACGATAAAAATTATGCAAAGACATAATTGATCAGAAAATAACCTTAAATACTTCATTTTCAATCATCTATTTGTTTTTCGTTAAAATACTGAGTAAGATATTGAAAAGGGGAGAAGTTCTGTTTTTATTGCACATATCGACGTTTCAGCCGGATTAGAACGGTTTTACGTGTACATCTTCCATCGGTAATATAAACCGAAAATCAGGAACATTTTAGTTAATTTGAATGAAAATACATTGATTTTTATCATTTGTATTGGAAGCAACATCTTTATACGTCTTTTCTAGGGTCTAAAAAATACGAAACGTCGCTCTATGATTCGAAGTTAAAATCCTCAAATTTGGTATAATAATGATTTTTTTCACGTTTTTCATGCAGTTTGATATTACGTAAATATATTCATTTTTACCAATATTTCGATACTATTTCATGTAGTATCACGATATGTGATTTGGTTTTCATATCTCAGATTTTCGCATAATATTGCATTTTAAGCAAGTTTTCTTGCATTTTGTTTCGTACTAAAAATCATCGAATTCAGCAATATTTTGACGTTTATCATCCCCTTTTCCTTTATGTGATATAAACAAAATATCATCGAATTAGGATATATTTTGCTTTTTTTCCACGTTTTTGTGAATTTTCAGTTTATTAATTTATTAATTTATTAATTATTAATTCATTAAATATAGGATAAAAATGATGCACACACAAAATTGATTAGAAATTAACCTTAAACACTTCATTTTCAATCAACAATTTGTTTCTCGTTAAAATACTGAGTAAGATATTGGAAAGGGAGAAGTTCTGTTTTTATTGCATATATCGACGTTTCAGCCGGATTAGAGCGGTTTTACGTGTACATCTTCCATCAGTAATATAAATGGAAAATCAGGAACATTTTAGTTAATTCTAATGAAAACACATTGATTTTTATCATTTGTATTTGAAACAACAGTGTCATATGTCTTTTCTTGGATCTAAATAATACGAAACCTCGCTCTATGATTTGAAGTTAAAATCCTCATATATGGTAATATTGTGACTTTTTTCACGTTATTCATGTAGTGTGATTTTACGTATATATACTCGTTTTCAACAATATTTCGATACTTCTTCATGTTTTCTCACGACATGTGATTTGGCCTTCAAATCTCAGAATTTCGCAAATTTTGCATCTTTAAGCAAGTTTTCTTGCATTTTGTTTTCTACTAAAAATCATCGAATTTAGCAATATTTTGATCTTTATCATCCTCTTTTCCTTTATGTGATTTAAAAAAAATATCTTCGAATTAGGCAATATTTTGCCGATTTTCCACGTTTTTGTGAATTTTCAGTTTATTGTTATTAATTCAATAAATATACGATAAAAATTATGCAAACACATAATTGATCAGAAAATAACCTTAAATACTTCATTTTCAATCATTTATTTGTTTCTCGTTAAAATACTGAGTAAGATATTGAAAAGGGGAGAAGTTCTGTTTTTATTGCATATATCGACGTTTCAGCCGGATTAGAACGGTTTTACGTGTACATCTTCCATCGGTAATATAAACCGAAAATCAGGAACATTTTAGTTAATTTTAATGAAAATACATTGATTTTTATCATTTGTATTGGAAGCAACATCTTTATATGTCTTTTCTAGGGTCTAAAAAATACGAAACGTCGCTCTATGATTCGAAGTTAAAATCCTCAAATTTGGTATAATAATGATTTTTTTCACGTTTTTCATGCAGTTTGATATTACGTAAATATATTCATTTTTACCAATATTTCGATACTATTTCATGTAGTATAACGATATGTGATTTGGCCTTAAAATCTCAGATTTTCGCATAATATTGCATATTCAGCAAGTTTTCTTGCATTTTGTTTCGTACTAAAAATCATCGAATACAGCAATATTTTAACGTTTATCAACCGCTTTTCCTTTATGTGATATAAACAAAATATCATCGAATTAGGCAATATTTTGCTTTTTTTCCACGTTTTTGTGAATTTTCAGTTTATTAATTTATTAATTTATTATTAATTAATTCATTA
Source organism: Procambarus clarkii (assembly GCF_040958095.1). Classification (NCBI taxonomy): domain Eukaryota; kingdom Metazoa; phylum Arthropoda; class Malacostraca; order Decapoda; family Cambaridae; genus Procambarus; species Procambarus clarkii. The sequence continues at coordinate 987,318 of NC_091193.1, read as the reverse complement.
AATATACGATAAAAATGATGCAAACACATAATTGATTAGAAATTAACCTTAAACACTTCATTTTCAATCAACTATTTGTTTCTCGTTAAAATACTGAGTAAGATATTGGAAAGGGAGAAGTTCTGTTTTTATTGCATATATCGACGTTTCAGCCGGATTAGAGCGGTTTTACGTATACATCTTCCATCAGTAATATTAACGGAAAATCAGGAACATTTTAGTTAATTCTAATGAAAACACATTGATTTTTATCATTTCTATTTGAAACAACACTGTCATATGTCTTTTCTTGGATCTAAATAATACGAAACTTCGCTCTATGATTTGAAGTTAAAATTCTCAAATATGGTAATATAGTGACTTTTTTCACGTTATTCATGTAGTGTGATTTTACGTATATATATTCGCATTGACCAATATTTCGATACTACTTCATGTTTTCTCACGATATGTGATTTGGCCTTCAAATCTCAGAATTTCGCAAATTTTGCATCTTTAAGCAAGTTTTCTTGCATTTTGTTTTGTATTAAAAATCATTGAATTTAGCAATATTTTGACCTTTATCATCCTCTTTTCCTTTATGTGATTTAAACAAAATATCATCGAATTAGGCAATATTTTGCCGTTTTTCCACGTTTTTGTGAATTTTCAGTTTATTGTTATTAATTCAATAAATATACGATAAAAATTATTCAAACACATAATTGATCAGAAAATAACCTTAAATACTTCATTTTGAATCATCAATTTGTTTCTCGTTAAAATACTGAGTAAGATATTGCAAAGGGAAGAAGTTCTGTTTTTATTGCATATATCGACGTTTCAGCCAGATTAGAACGGTTATACGTGTACATCTTCTATCGGTAATATAAACCGAAAGTCAGGAATATTTTAGTTAATTTGAATGAAAATACATTGATTTTTATCATTTGTATTGGAAGCAACATCTTTATACGTCTTTTCTAGGGTCTAAAAAATACGAAACGTCGCTCTATGATTCGAAGTTAAAATCCTCAAATTTGGTATAATAATGACTTTTTTCACGTTTTTCAAGTAGTTTGATATTACGTAAATATATTCATTTTTACCAATATTTCGATACTATTACATATAGAATCACGATATGTGATTTGGCATTCAAATCTCATATTTTCGCATAATATTGCATTTTAAGCAAGTTTTCTTGCATTTTTTTTTCGGACTAAAAATCATCGAATTCAGCAATATTTTGACGTTTATCAACCCCTTTTCCATTATGTGATATAAACAAAATGTCATCGAATTAGGCAATATTTTGCTGTTTATCCACGTTTTTGTGAATTTTCAGTTTATTGCTATTAATTCATTAAATATACGATAAAAACAATGCAAACACATAATTGATTAGAAATTAACCTTAAACACTTCATTTTCAATCAACTATTCGTTTCTCGTTAAAATACTGAGTAAGATATTGGAAAGGGGAGAAGTTCTGTTTTTATTGCATATATCGACGTTTCAGCCACATTAGAGCGGTTTTACCTGTACATCTTCCATCGGTAATATAACCGGAAAATCAGGAACATTTCAGTTAATTCTAATGAAAACACTTTGATTTTTATCATTTGTATTTGAAACAACATTGTCATATGTCTTTTCTTGGATCTTAATAATACGAAACCTCGCTCTATGATTTGAAGTTAAAATCCTCATATATGGTAATATTGTGAATTTTTTCACGTTATTCATGTAGTGTGATTTTACGTATTTATATTCGTTTTCACCAATATTTCGATACTTCTTCATGTTTTCTCACGACATGTGATTTGGCCTTCAAATCTCAGAATTTCGCAAATTTTGCATCTTTAAGCAAGTTTTCTTGCATTTTGTTTTCTACTAAAAATCATCGAATTTAGCAATATTTTGACCTTTATCATCCTCTTTTCCTTTATGTGATTTAAAAAAAATATCTTCGAATTAGGCAATATTTTGCCGATTTTCCACGTTTTTGTGAATTTTCAGTTTATTGTTATTAATTCAATAAATATACGATAAAAATTATGCAAAGACATAATTGATCAGAAAATAACCTTAAATACTTCATTTTCAATCATCTATTTGTTTTTCGTTAAAATACTGAGTAAGATATTGAAAAGGGGAGAAGTTCTGTTTTTATTGCATATATCGACGTTTCAGCCGGATTAGAACGGTTTTACGTGTACATCTTCCATCGGTAATATAAACCGAAAATCAGGAATATTTTAGTTAATTTGAATGAAAATACATTGATTTTTATCATTTGTATTGGAAGCAACATCTTTATACGTCTTTTCTAGGGTCTAAAAAATACGAAACGTCGCTCTATGATTCGAAGTTAAAATCCTCAAATTTGGTATAATAATGATTTTTTTCACGTTTTTCATGCAGTTTGATATTTCGTAAATATATTCATTTTTACCAATATTTCGATACTATTTCATGTAGTATCACGATATGTGATTTGGTTTTCATATCACAGATTTTCGCATAATATTGCATTTTAAGCAAGTTTTCTTGCATTTTGTTTCGTACTAAAAATCATCGAATTCAGCAATATTTTGACGTTTATCATCCCCTTTTCCTTTATGTGATATAAACAAAATATCATCGAATTAGGCAATATTTTATAAATATTTAAAAATACTTTGCGGTTTTTCCACGTTTTTGTGAAATTTCAGTTTATTGCTATTAATTCATTAATATACGATAAAAATGATGCAAACACATAATTGATTAGAAATTAACCTTAAACACTTCATTTTCAATCAACTATTTGTTTCTCGTTAAAATACTGAGTAAGATATTGGAAAGGGAGAAGTTCTGTTTTTATTGCATATATCGACGTTTCAGCCGGATTAGAGCGGTTTTACGTGTACATCTTCCATCGGTAATATAAACGTAAAATCAGGAACATTTTAGTTAATTCTAATGAAAACACTTTGATTTTTATCATTTGTATTTGAAACAACATTGTCATATGTCTTTTCTTTGATCTAAATAATACGAAACCTCGCTCTATGATTTGAAGTTAAAATCCTCAAATATGGTAATATAGTGACATTTTTCACGTTATTCATGTAGTGTTATTTTCCGTATATATATTCGTTTTTACCAATATTTCGATACTACTTCATGTTTTCTCACGATATGTGATTTGGCCTTCAAATCTCAGAATTTCGCAAATTTTGCATCTTTAAGCAAGTTTTCTTGCATTTTGTTTTCTACTAAAAATCATCGAATTTAGCAATATTTTGACCTTTATCATCCTCTTTTCCTTTATGTGATTTAAAAAAAATATCTTCGAATTAGGCAATATTTTGCCGATTTTCCACGTTTTTGTGAATTTTCAGTTTATTGTTATTAATTCAATAAATATACGATAAAAATTATGCAAAGACATAATTGATCAGAAAATAACCTTAAATACTTCATTTTCAATCATCTATTTGTTTTTCGTTAAAATACTGAGTAAGATATTGAAAAGGGGAGTTCTGTTTTTATTGCATATATCGACGTTTCAGCCGGATTAGAACGGTTTTACGTGTACATCTTCCATCGGTAATATAAACCGAAAATCAGGAACATTTTAGTTAATTTGAATGAAAATACATTGATTTTTATCATTTGTATTGGAAGCAACATCTTTATACGTCTTTTCTAGGGTCTAAAAAATACGAAACGTCGCTCTATGATTCGAAGTTAAAATCCTCAAATTTGGTATAATAATGATTTTTTTCACGTTTTTCATGCAGTTTGATATTACGTAAATATATTCATTTTTACCAATATTTCGATACTATTTCATGTAGTATCACGATATGTGATTTGGTTTTCATATCTCAGATTTTCGCATAATATTGCATTTTAAGCAAGTTTTCTTGCATTTTGTTTCGTACTAAAAATCATCGAATTCAGCAATATTTTGACGTTTATCATCCCCTTTTCCTTTATGTGATATAAACAAAATATCATCGAATTAGGATATATTTTGCTTTTTTCCACGTTTTTGTGAATTTTCAGTTTATTAATTTATTAATTTATTAATTATTAATTCATTAAATATAGGATAAAAATGATGCACACACAAAATTGATTAGAAATTAACCTTAAACACTTCATTTTCAATCAACAATTTGTTTCTCGTTAAAATACTGAGTAAGATATTGGAAAGGGAGAAGTTCTGTTTTTATTGCATATATCGACGTTTCAGCCGGATTAGAGCGGTTTTACGTGTACATCTTCCATCAGTAATATAAATGGAAAATCAGGAACATTTTAGTTAATTCTAATGAAAACACATTGATTTTTATCATTTGTATTTGAAACAACAGTGTCATATGTCTTTTCTTGGATCTAAATAATACGAAACCTCGCTCTATGATTTGAAGTTAAAATCCTCATATATGGTAATATTGTGACTTTTTTCACGTTATTCATGTAGTGTGATTTTACGTATATATACTTGTTTTCAACAATATTTCGATACTTCTTCATGTTTTCTCACGACATGTGATTTGGCCTTCAAATCTCAGAATTTCGCAAATTTTGCATCTTTAAGCAAGTTTTCTTGCATTTTGTTTTCTACTAAAAATCATCGAATTTAGCAATATTTTGACCTTTATCATCCTCTTTTCCTTTATGTGATTAAAAAAAAATATCTTCGAATTAGGCAATATTTTGCCGATTTTCCACGTTTTTGTGAATTTTCAGTTTATTGTTATTAATTCAATAAATATACGATAAAAATTATGCAAAGACATAATTGATCAGAAAATAACCTTAAATACTTAATTTTCAATCATTTATTTGTTTCTCGTTAAAATACTGAGTAAGATATTGAAAAGGGGAGAAGTTCTGTTTTTATTGCATATATCGACGTTTCAGCCGGATTAGAACGGTTTTACGTGTACATCTTCCATCGGTAATATAAACCGAAAATCAGGAACATTTTAGTTAATTTTAATGAAAATACATTGATTTTTATCATTTGTATTGGAAGCAACATCTTTATACGTCTTTTCTAGGGTCTAAAAAATACGAAACGTCGCTCTATGATTCGAAGTTAAAATCCTCAAATTTGGTATAATAATGATTTTTTTCACGTTTTTCATGCAGTTTGATATTACGTAAATATATTCATTTTTACCAATATTTCGATACTATTTCATGTAGTATAACGATATGTGATTTGGCCTTAAAATCTCAGATTTTCGCATAATATTGCATATTCAGCAAGTTTTCTTGCATTTTGTTTCGTACTAAAAATCATCGAATACAGCAATATTTTAACGTTTATCAACCGCTTTTCCTTTATGTGATATAAACAAAATATCATCGAATTAGGCAATATTTTGCTTTTTTCCACGTTTTTGTGAATTTTCAGTTTATTAATTTATTAATTTATTATTAATTAATTCATTAAATATACGATAAAAATGATGCAAACACATAATTGATTAGAAATTAACCTTAAACACTTCATTTTCAATCAACTATTTGTTTCTCGTTAAAATACTGAGTAAGATATTGGAAAGGGAGAAGTTCTGTTTTTATTGCATATATCGACGTTTCAGCCGGATTAGAGCGGTTTTACGTATACATCTTCCATCAGTAATATTAACGGAAAATCAGGAACATTTTAGTTAATTCTAATGAAAACACATTGATTTTTATCATTTCTATTTGAAACAACACTGTCATATGTCTTTTCTTGGATCTAAATAATACGAAACTTCGCTCTATGATTTGAAGTTAAAATTCTCAAATATGGTAATATAGTGACTTTTTTCACGTTATTCATGTAGTGTGATTTTACGTATATATATTCGCATTGACCAATATTTCGATACTACTTCATGTTTTCTCACGATATGTGATTTGGCCTTCAAATCTCAGAATTTCGCAAATTTTGCATCTTTAAGCAAGTTTTCTTGCATTTTGTTTTGTACTAAAAATCATTGAATTTAGCAATATTTTGACCTTTATCATCCTCTTTTCCTTTATGTGATTTAAACAAAATATCATCGAATTAGGCAATATTTTGCCGTTTTTCCACGTTTTTGTGAATTTTCAGTTTATTGTTATTAATTCAATAAATATACGATAAAAATTATGCAAACACATAATTGATCAGAAAATAACCTTAAATACTTCATTTTGAATCATCAATTTGTTTCTCGTTAAAATACTGAGTAAGATATTGCAAAGGGAAGAAGTTCTGTTTTTATTGCATATATCGACGTTTCAGCCAGATTAGAACGGTTATACGTGTACATCTTCTATCGGTAATATAAACCGAAAATCAGGAACATTTTAGTTAATTTTAATGAAAATTCATTGATTTTTATCATTTGTATTGGAAGCAACATCTTTATACGTCTTTTCTAGGGTCTAAAAAATTCGAAACGTCGCTCTATGATTCGAAGTTAAAATCCTCAAATTTGGTATAATAATGACTTTTTTCACGTTTTTCAAGTAGTTTGATATTACGTAAATATATTCATTTTTACCAATATTTCGATACTATTACATATAGAATCACGATATGTGATTTGGCATTCAAATCTCATATTTTCGCATAATATTGCATTTTAAGCAAGTTTTCTTGCATTTTTTTTCGGACTAAAAATCATCGAATTCAGCAATATTTTGACGTTTATCAACCCCTTTTCCATTATGTGATATAAACAAAATGTCATCGAATTAGGCAATATTTTGCTGTTTATCCACGTTTTTGTGAATTTTCAGTTTATTGCTATTAATTCATTAAATATACGATAAAAACAATGCAAACACATAATTGATTAGAAATTAACCTTAAACACTTCATTTTCAATCAACTATTCGTTTCTCGTTAAAATACTGAGTAAGATATTGGAAAGGGGAGAAGTTCTGTTTTTATTGCATATATCGCCGTTTCAGCCACATTAGAGCGGTTTTACCTGTACATCTTCCATCGGTAATATAACCGGAAAATCAGGAACATTTCAGTTAATTCTAATGAAAACACTTTGATTTTTATCATTTGTATTTGAAACAACATTGTCATATGTCTTTTCTTGGATCTTAATAATACGAAACCTCGCTCTATGATTTGAAGTTAAAATCCTCATATATGGTAATATTGTGAATTTTTTCACGTTATTCATGTAGTGTGATTTTACGTATTTATATTCGTTTTCACCAATATTTCGATACTTCTTCATGTTTTCTCACGACATGTGATTTGGCCTTCAAATCTCAGAATTTCGCAAATTTTGCATCTTTAAGCAAGTTTTCTTGCATTTTGTTTTCTACTAAAAATCATCGAATTTAGCAATATTTTGACCTTTATCATCCTCTTTTCCTTTATGTGATTTAAAAAAAATATCTTCGAATTAGGCAATATTTTGCCGATTTTCCACGTTTTTGTGAATTTTCAGTTTATTGTTATTAATTCAATAAATATACGATAAAAATTATGCAAAGACATAATTGATCAGAAAATAACCTTAAATACTTCATTTTCAATCATCTATTTGTTTTTCGTTAAAATACTGAGTAAGATATTGAAAAGGGGAGAAGTTCTGTTTTTATTGCATATATCGACGTTTCAGCCGGATTAGAACGGTTTTACGTGTACATCTTCCATCGGTAATATAAACCGAAAATCAGGAACATTTTAGTTAATTTGAATGAAAATACATTGATTTTTATCATTTGTATTGGAAGCAACATCTTTATACGTCTTTTCTAGGGTCTAAAAAATACGAAACGTCGCTCTATGATTCGAAGTTAAAATCCTCAAATTTGGTATAATAATGATTTTTTTCACGTTTTTCATGCAGTTTGATATTACGTAAATATATTCATTTTTACCAATATTTCGATACTATTTCATGTAGTATCACGATATGTGATTTGGTTTTCATATCACAGATTTTCGCATAATATTGCATTTTAAGCAAGTTTTCTTGCATTTTGTTTCGTACTAAAAATCATCGAATTCAGCAATATTTTGACGTTTATCATCCCCTTTTCCTTTATGTGATATAAACAAAATATCATCGAATTAGGCAATATTTTATAAATATTTAAAAATACTTTGCGGTTTTTCCACGTTTTTGTGAAATTTCAGTTTATTGCTATTAATTCATTAATATACGATAAAAATGATGCAAACACATAATTGATTAGAAATTAACCTTAAACACTTCATTTTCAATCAACTATTTGTTTCTCGTTAAAATACTGAGTAAGATATTGGAAAGGGAGAAGTTCTGTTTTTATTGCATATATCGACGTTTCAGCCGGATTAGAGCGGTTTTACGTGTACATCTTCCATCGGTAATATAAACGTAAAATCAGGAACATTTTAGTTAATTCTAATGAAAACACTTTGATTTTTATCATTTGTATTTGAAACAACATTGTCATATGTCTTTTCTTTGATCTAAATAATACGAAACCTCGCTCTATGATTTGAAGTTAAAATCCTCAAATATGGTAATATAGTGACATTTTTCACGTTATTCATGTAGTTATTTTCCGTATATATATTCGTTTTTACCAATATTTCGATACTACTTCATGTTTTCTCACGATATGTGATTTGGCCTTCAAATCTCAGAATTTCGCAAATTTTGCATTTTTAAGCAAGTTTTCTTGCATTTCGTTTTGACCTAAAAATCATCGCATTTAGCAATATTTTGACCTTTAGCATCCCCTTTTCCTTTATGTGATTTAAACAAAATATCATCGAATTAGGCAATATTTTGCCGTTTTTCCACGTTTTTGTGAATTTTCAGTTTATTGTTATTAATTCAATAAATATACGATAAAAATTATGCAAACACATAATTGATCAGAAAAACCCCTAAATACTTCATTTTCAATCATTTATTTGTTTCTCTTTAAAATACTGAGTAAGATATTGAAAAGGGGAGAAGTTCAGTTTTTATTGCATATATCGACGTTTCAGCCGGATTAGATCGGTTTTACGTCTATATCTTCCATCGGTAATATAAAGCGAAAATCAGGAACATTTTAGTTAATTTTAATGAAAACACATTGATTTTTAGCATTTGTATTGGAAGCAACATCTTTATACGTCTTTTCTAGGGTCTAAAAAATTCGAAACGTCGCTCTATGATTCGAAGTTAAAATCCTCAAATTTGGTATAATAATGACTCTTTTCACGTTTTTCATGTAGTTTGATATTACGTAAATATATTCATTTTTACCAATATTTCGATACTATTTCATGTAGTATCGCGATATGTGATTTGGCTTTCATATCTCAGATTTTTGCATAATATTGCATTTTAAGCAAGTTTTCTTGCATTTTGTTTCGTACTAAAAATCATCGAATACAGCAATATTTTGACGTTTATCATCCCATTTTCCTTAATGTGATATAAACAAAATATCATCGAATTAGGCAATATTTTGTTTTTTTTCCACGTTTTTGTGAATTTTCAGTTTATTGCTATTAATTCATTAAATATACGATAAAAATGATGCAAACACATAATTGATTAGAAATTAACCTTAAATACTTCATTTTCAATCATCTATTTGTTTCTCGTTAAAATACTGAGCAAGATATTGAAAAGGGGAGAAGTTCTGTTTTTATTGCATATATCGACGTTTCAGCCGGATTAGAACGGTTTTACGTGTACATCTTCCATCGGTAATATAAACCGAAAATCAGGAACATTTTAGTTAATTTTAATGAAAATACATTGATTTTTATCATTTGTATTGGAAGCAACATCTTTATACGTCTTTTCTAGGGTCTAAAAAATACGAAACGTCGCTCTATGATTCGAAGTTAAAATCCTAAAATTTGGTAAAATAATGATTTTTTTCACGTTTTTCATGCAGTTTGATATTACGTAAATATATTCATTTTTACCAATATTTCGATACTATTTCATGTAGTATCACGATATGTGATTTGGTTTTCATATCTCAGATTTTCGCATAATATTGCATTTTAAGCAAGTTTTCTTGCATTTTGTTTCGTACTAAAAATCATCGAATTCAGCAATATTTTGACGTTTATCATCCCCTTTTCCTTTATGTGATATAAACAAAATATCATCGAATTAGGATATATTTTGCTTTTTTTCCACGTTTTTGTGAATTTTCAGTTTATTAATTTATTAATTTATTAATTATTAATTCATTAAATATAGGATAAAAATGATGCACACACAAAATTGATTAGAAATTAACCTTAAACACTTCATTTTCAATCAACAATTTGTTTCTCGTTAAAATACTGAGTAAGATATTGGAAAGGGAGAAGTTCTGTTTTTATTGCATATATCGACGTTTCAGCCGGATTAGAGCGGTTTTACGTGTACATCTTCCATCAGTAATATAAATGGAAAATCAGGAACATTTTAGTTAATTCTAATGAAAACACATTGATTTTTATCATTTGTATTTGAAACAACAGTGTCATATGTCTTTTCTTGGATCTAAATAATACGAAACCTCGCTCTATGATTTGAAGTTAAAATCCTCATATATGGTAATATTGTGACTTTTTTCACGTTATTCATGTAGTGTGATTTTACGTATATATACTCGTTTTCAACAATATTTCGATACTTCTTCATGTTTTCTCACGACATGTGATTTGGCCTTCAAATCTCAGAATTTCGCAAATTTTGCATCTTTAAGCAAGTTTTCTTGCATTTTGTTTTCTACTAAAAATCATCGAATTTAGCAATATTTTGACCTTTATCATCCTCTTTTCCTTTATGTGATTTAAAAAAAATATCTTCGAATTAGGCAATATTTTGCCGATTTTCCACGTTTTTGTGAATTTTCAGTTTATTGTTATTAATTCAATAAATATACGATAAAAATTATGCAAAGACATAATTGATCAGAAAATAACCTTAAATACTTCATTTTCAATCATTTATTTGTTTCTCGTTAAAATACTGAGTAAGATATTGAAAAGGGGAGAAGTTCTGTTTTTATTGCATATATCGACGTTTCAGCCGGATTAGAACGGTTTTACGTGTACATCTTCCATCGGTAATATAAACCGAAAATCAGGAACATTTTAGTTAATTTTAATGAAAATACATTGATTTTTATCATTTGTATTGGAAGCAACATCTTTATACGTCTTTTCTAGGGTCTAAAAAATACGAAACGTCGCTCTATGATTCGAAGTTAAAATCCTCAAATTTGGTATAATAATGATTTTTTTCACGTTTTTCATGCAGTTTGATATTACGTAAATATATTCATTTTTACCAATATTTCGATACTATTTCATGTAGTATAACGATATGTGATTTGGCCTTAAAATCTCAGATTTTCGCATAATATTGCATATTCAGCAAGTTTTCTTGCATTTTGTTTCGTACTAAAAATCATCGAATACAGCAATATTTTAACGTTTATCAACCGCTTTTCCTTTATGTGATATAAACAAAATATCATCGAATTAGGCAATATTTTGCTTTTTTTCCACGTTTTTGTGAATTTTCAGTTTATTAATTTATTAATTTATTATTAATTAATTCATTAAATATACGATAAAAATGATGCAAACACATAATTGATTAGAAATTAACCTTAAACACTTCATTTTCAATCAACTATTTGTTTCTCGTTAAAATACTGAGTAAGATATTGGAAAGGGAGAAGTTCTGTTTTTATTGCATATATCGACGTTTCAGCCGGATTAGAGCGGTTTTACGTATACATCTTCCATCAGTAATATTAACGGAAAATCAGGAACATTTTAGTTAATTCTAATGAAAACACATTGATTTTTATCATTTCTATTTGAAACAACACTGTCATATGTCTTTTCTTGGATCTAAATAATACGAAACTTCGCTCTATGATTTGAAGTTAAAATTCTCAAATATGGTAATATAGTGACTTTTTTCACGTTATTCATGTAGTGTGATTTTACGTATATATATTCGCATTGACCAATATTTCGATACTACTTCATGTTTTCTCACGATATGTGATTTGGCCTTCAAATCTCAGAATTTCGCAAATTTTGCATCTTTAAGCAAGTTTTCTTGCATTTTGTTTTGTACTAAAAATCATTGAATTTAGCAATATTTTGACCTTTATCATCCTCTTTTCCTTTATGTGATTTAAAAAAAATATCATCGAATTAGGCAATATTTTGCCGTTTTTCCACGTTTTTGTGAATTTTCAGTTTATTGTTATTAATTCAATAAATATACGATAAAAATTATGCAAACACATAATTGATCAGAAAATAACCTTAAATACTTCATTTTGAATCATCAATTTGTTTCTCGTTAAAATACTGAGTAAGATATTGCAAAGGGAAGAAGTTCTGTTTTTATTGCATATATCGACGTTTCAGCCAGATTAGAACGGTTATACGTGTACATCTTCTATCGGTAATATAAACCGAAAATCAGGAACATTTTAGTTAATTTTAATGAAAATACATTGATTTTTATCATTTGTATTGGAAGCAACATCTTTATACGTCTTTTCTAGGGTCTAAAAAATTCGAAACGTCGCTCTATGATTCGAAGTTAAAATCCTCAAATTTGGTATAATAATGACTTTTTTCACGTTTTTCAAGTAGTTTGATATTACGTAAATATATTCATTTTTACCAATATTTCGATACTATTACATATAGAATCACGATATGTGATTTGGCATTCAAATCTCATATTTTCGCATAATATTGCATTTTAAGCAAGTTTTCTTGCATTTTTTTTCGGACTAAAAATCATCGAATTCAGCAATATTTTGACGTTTATCAACCCCTTTTCCATTATGTGATATAAACAAAATGTCATCGAATTAGGCAATATTTTGCTGTTTATCCACGTTTTTGTGAATTTTCAGTTTATTGCTATTAATTCATTAAATATACGATAAAAACAATGCAAACACATAATTGATTAGAAATTTACCTTAAACACTTCATTTTCAATCAACTATTCGTTTCTCGTTAAAATACTGAGTAAGATATTGGAAAGGGGAGAAGTTCTGTTTTTATTGCATATATCGACGTTTCAGCCACATTAGAGCGGTTTTACCTGTACATCTTCCATCGGTAATATAACCGGAAAATCAGGAACATTTCAGTTAATTCTAATGAAAACACTTTGATTTTTATCATTTGTATTTGAAACAACATTGTCATATGTCTTTTCTTGGATCTTAATAATACGAAACCTCGCTCTATGATTTGAAGTTAAAACCCTCAAATATGGTAATATAGTGACTTTTTTCACGATATTCATGTAGTGTGATTTTACGTATATATATTCGTTTTTACCAATATTTCGATACTACTTCATGTTTTCTCACGATATGTGATTTGGCCTTCAAATCTCAGAATTTCGCAAATTTTGCATCTTCAAGGAAGTTTTCTTGCATTTTGTTTTGTACTAAAAATCATCGAATTTAGCAATATTTTGACCTTTATCATCCTCTTTTCCTTTATGTGATTTAAACAAAATATCATCGAATTAGGCAATATTTTGCCGTTTTTCCACGTTTTTGTGAATTTTCAGTTTATTGTTATTAATTCAATAAATATACGATAAAAATTATGCAAACACATAATTGGTCAGAAAATAACCTTAAATACTTCATTTTCAATCATCTATTTGTTTCTCGTTAAAATACTGAGTAAGATATTGAAAAGGGGAGAAGTTCTGTTTTTATTGCATATATCAACGTTTCAGCCGGATTAGAACGGTTTTACGTGTACGTCTTCCATCGGTAATATAAACCGAAAATCAGGAACATTTTAGTTAATTTTAATGAAAATACATTGATTTTTATCATTTGTATTGGAAGCAACATCTTTATACGTCTTTTCTAGGGTCTAAAAAATACGAAACGTCGCTCTATGATTCGAAGTTAAAATCCTCAAATTTGGTATAATAATGATTTTTTTCACGTTTTTCATGCAGTTTGATATTACGTAAATATATTCATTTTTACCAATATTTCGATACTATTTCATGTAGTATAACGATATGTGATTTGGCCTTAAAATCTCAGATTTTCGCATAATATTGCATATTCAGCAAGTTTTCTTGCATTTTGTTTCGTACTAAAAATCATCGAATACAGCAATATTTTAACGTTTATCAACCGCTTTTCCTTTATGTGATATAAACAAAATATCATCGAATTAGGCAATATTTTCCTTTTTTTCCACGTTTTTGTGAATTTTCAGTTTATTAATTTATTAATTTATTATTAATTAATTCATTAAATATACGATAAAAATGATGCAAACACATAATTGATTAGAAATTAACCTTAAACACTTCATTTTCAATCAACTATTTGTTTCTCGTTAAAATACTGAGTAAGATATTGGAAAGGGAGAAGTTCTGTTTTTATTGCATATATCGACGTTTCAGCCGGATTAGAGCGGTTTTACGTATACATCTTCCATCAGTAATATTAACGGAAAATCAGGAACATTTTAGTTAATTCTAATGAAAACACATTGATTTTTATCATTTCTATTTGAAACAACACTGTCATATGTCTTTTCTTGGATCTAAATAATACGAAACTTCGCTCTATGATTTGAAGTTAAAATTCTCAAATATGGTAATATAGTGACTTTTTTCACGTTATTCATGTAGTGTGATTTTACGTATATATATTCGCATTGACCAATATTTCGATACTACTTCATGTTTTCTCACGATATGTGATTTGGCCTTCAAATCTCAGAATTTCGCAAATTTTGCATCTTTAAGCAAGTTTTCTTGCATTTTGTTTTGTACTAAAAATCATTGAATTTAGCAATATTTTGACCTTTATCATCCTCTTTTCCTTTATGTGATTTAAACAAAATATCATCGAATTAGGCAATATTTTGCCGTTTTTCCACGTTTTTGTGAATTTTCAGTTTATTGTTATTAATTCAATAAATATACGATAAAAATTATGCAAACACATAATTGATCAGAAAATAACCTTAAATACTTCATTTTGAATCATCAATTTGTTTCTCGTTAAAATACTGAGTAAGATATTGCAAAGGGAAGAAGTTCTGTTTTTATTGCATATATCGACGTTTCAGCCAGATTAGAACGGTTATACGTGTACATCTTCTATCGGTAATATAAACCGAAAATCAGGAACATTTTAGTTAATTTTAATGAAAATACATTGATTTTTATCATTTGTATTGGAAGCAACATCTTTATACGTCTTTTCTAGGGTCTAAAAAATTCGAAACGTCGCTCTATGATTCGAAGTTAAAATCCTCAAATTTGGTATAATAATGACTTTTTTCACGTTTTTCAAGTAGTTTGATATTACGTAAATATATTCATTTTTACCAATATTTCGATACTATTACATATAGAATCACGATATGTGATTTGGCATTCAAATCTCATATTTTCGCATAATATTGCATTTTAAGCAAGTTTTCTTGCATTTTTTTTCGGACTAAAAATCATCGAATTCAGCAATATTTTGACGTTTATCAACCCCTTTTCCATTATGTGATATAAACAAAATGTCATCGAATTAGGCAATATTTTGCTGTTTATCCACGTTTTTGTGAATTTTCAGTTTATTGCTATTAATTCATTAAATATACGATAAAAACAATGCAAACACATAATTGATTAGAAATTAACCTTAAACACTTCATTTTCAATCAACTATTCGTTTCTCGTTAAAATACTGAGTAAGATATTGGAAAGGGGAGAAGTTCTGTTTTTATTGCATATATCGACGTTTCAGATACATTAGAGCGGTTTTACCTGTACATCTTCCATCGGTAATATAACCGGAAAATCAGGAACATTTCAGTTAATTCTAATGAAAACACTTTGATTTTTATCATTTGTATTTGAAACAACATTGTCATATGTCTTTTCTTGGATCTTAATAATACGAAACCTCGCTCTATGATTTGAAGTTAAAACCCTCAAATATGGTAATATAGTGACTTTTTTCACGATATTCATGTAGTGTGATTTTACGTATATATATTCGTTTTTACCAATATTTCGATACTACTTCATGTTTTCTCACGATATGTGATTTGGCCTTCAAATCTCAGAATTTCGCAAATTTTGCATCTTCAAGGAAGTTTTCTTGCATTTTGTTTTGTACTAAAAATCATCGAATTTAGCAATATTTTGACCTTTATCATCCTCTTTTCCTTTATGTGATTTAAACAAAATATCATCGAATTAGGCAATATTTTGCCGTTTTTCCACGTTTTTGTGAATTTTCAGTTTATTGTTATTAATTCAATAAATATACGATAAAAATTATGCAAACACATAATTGGTCAGAAAATAACCTTAAATACTTCATTTTCAATCATCTATTTGTTTCTCGTTAAAATACTGAGTAAGATATTGAAAAGGGGAGAAGTTCTGTTTTTATTGCATATATCGACGTTTCAGCCGGATTAGAACGGTTTTACGTGTACGTCTTCCATCGGTAATATAAACCGAAAATCAGGAACATTTTAGTTAATTTTAATGAAAATACATTGATTTTTATCATTTGTATTGGAAGCAACATCTTTATACGTCTTTTCTAGGGTCTAAAAAATACGAAACGTTGCTCTATGATTCGAAGTTAAAATCCTCAAATTTGGTATAATAATGATTTTTTTCACGTTTTTCATGCAGTTTGATATTACGTAAATATATTCATTTTTACCAATATTTCGATACTATTTCATGTAGTATAACGATATGTGATTTGGCCTTAAAATCTCAGATTTTCGCATAATATTGCATATTCAGCAAGTTTTCTTGCATTTTGTTTCGTACTAAAAATCATCGAATACAGCAATATTTTAACGTTTATCAACCGCTTTTCCTTTATGTGATATAAACAAAATATCATCGAATTAGGCAATATTTTCCTTTTTTTCCACGTTTTTGTGAATTTTCAGTTTATTAATTTATTAATTTATTATTAATTAATTCATTAAATATACGATAAAAATGATGCAAACACATAATTGATTAGAAATTAACCTTAAACACTTCATTTTCAATCAACTATTTGTTTCTCGTTAAAATACTGAGTAAGATATTGGAAAGGGAGAAGTTCTGTTTTTATTGCATATATCGACGTTTCAGCCGGATTAGAGCGGTTTTACGTATACATCTTCCATCAGTAATATTAACGGAAAATCAGGAACATTTTAGTTAATTCTAATGAAAACACATTGATTTTTATCATTTCTATTTGAAACAACACTGTCATATGTCTTTTCTTGGATCTAAATAATACGAAACTTCGCTCTATGATTTGAAGTTAAAATTCTCAAATATGGTAATATAGTGACTTTTTTCACGTTATTCATGTAGTGTGATTTTACGTATATATATTCGCATTGACCAATATTTCGATACTACTTCATGTTTTCTCACGATATGTGATTTGGCCTTCAAATCTCAGAATTTCGCAAATTTTGCATCTTTAAGCAAGTTTTCTTGCATTTTGTTTTGTACTAAAAATCATTGAATTTAGCAATATTTTGACCTTTATCATCCTCTTTTCCTTTATGTGATTTAAACAAAATATCATCGAATTAGGCAATATTTTGCCGTTTTTCCACGTTTTTGTGAATTTTCAGTTTATTGTTATTAATTCAATAAATATACGATAAAAATTATGCAAACACATAATTGATCAGAAAATAACCTTAAATACTTCATTTTGAATCATCAATTTGTTTCTCGTTAAAATACTGAGTAAGATATTGCAAAGGGAAGAAGTTCTGTTTTTATTGCATATATCGACGTTTCAGCCAGATTAGAACGGTTATACGTGTACATCTTCTATCGGTAATATAAACCGAAAATCAGGAACATTTTAGTTAATTTTAATGAAAATACATTGATTTTTATCATTTGTATTGGAAGCAACATCTTTATACGTCTTTTCTAGGGTCTAAAAAATTCGAAACGTCGCTCTATGATTCGAAGTTAAAATCCTCAAATTTGGTATAATAATGACTTTTTTCACGTTTTTCAAGTAGTTTGATATTACGTAAATATATTCATTTTTACCAATATTTCGATACTATTACATATAGAATCACGATATGTGATTTGGCCTTCAAATCTCAGATTTTCGCATAATATTGCATATTAAGCAAGTTTTCTTGCAATTTTTTTTTTCGTACTAAAAATCATCGAATTCAGCAATATTTTGACGTTTATCAACCCCTTTTCCTTTATGTGATATAAACAAAATATCATCGAATTAGGCAATATTTTGCTGTTCATCCACGTTTTTGTAAATTTTCAGTTTATTGCTATTAATTCATTATATATACGATAAAAACAATGCAAACACATAATTGATTAGAAATTACCCTTAAACACTTCATTTTCAATCAACTATTCGTTTCTCGTTAAAATACTGAGTAAGATATTGGAAAGGGGAGAAGTTCTGTTTTTATTGCATATATCGACGTTTCAGCCACATTAGAGCGGTTTTATGTGTACATCTTCCATCGGTAATATAACCGGAAAATCAGGAACATTTCAGTTAATTCTAATGAAAACACTTTGATTTTTATCATTTGTATTTGAAACAACATTGTCATATGTCTTTTCTTGGATCTAAATAATACGAAACCTCGCTCTATGATTTGAAGTTAAAATCCTCAAATATGGTAATATAGTGACTTTTTTCACGTTATTCATGTAGTGTGATTTAACGTATATATATTCGTTTTCACCAATATTTCGATACTACTTCATGTTTTCTCACGATGTGATTTGGCCTTCAAATCTCAGAATTTCGCAAATTTTGCATCTTTAAGCAAGTTTTCTTGCATTTTGTTTTGTACTAAAAATCATCGAATTTAGCAATATTTTGACCTTTATCATCTCCTTTTCCTTTATGAGATTTAAACAAAATATCATCGAATTAGGCAATATTTTGCCGTTTTTTCTACGTTTATGTGAATTTTCAGTTTATTGTTATTAATTCATTATATATACGATAAAAATTATGCAAACACATAATTGATCAGAAAATAACCTTAAATACTTCATTTTCAATCATCTATTTGTTTCTCTTTAAAATACTGAGTAAAATATTGAAAAGGGGAGAAGTTCTGTTTTTATTGCATATATCGACGTTTCAGCCGGATTAGAACGGTTTTACGTCTACATCTTTCATCGGTAAAATAAAACGAAAATCAGGAACATTTTAGTTAATTTTAATGAAAACACATTGATTTTTATCATTTGTATTAGAAGCAACATCTTTATACGTCTTTTCTAGGGTCTAAAAAGTACGAAACGTCGCTCTATGATTCGAAGTTAAAATCCTCAAATTTGGTATAATAATGACTTTTTTCACGTTTTTCATGTAGTTTGATATTACGTAAATATATTAATTTTTACCAATATTTCGATACTATTTCATGTAGTATCAGGATATGTGATTTGGCCTTCAAATCTCAGATTTTCGCATAATATTGCATATTAGGCAAGTTTTCTTGCATTTTGTTTCGTACTAAAAATCATCGAATTCAGCAATATTTTAACGTTTATCAACCGCTTTTCCATTATGTGATATAAACAAAATATCATCGAATTAGGCAATATTTTGCTTTTTTTCCACGTTTTAGTGAATTTTCAGTTTATTAATTTATTAATTTATTATTTAATAATTCATTAAATACACGATAAAAATGATGCAAACACATAATTGATTAGAAATTAACCTTAAACACTTCATTTTCAATCAACTATTTGTTTCTCGTTAAAATACTGAGTAAGATTTTGGAAAGGGGAGAAGTTCTGTTTTTATTGTATATATCGACGTTTCAGCCGGATTAGAGCGGTTTTACGTGTACATCTTTTATCGGTAATATAAACGGAAAATCAGGAATATTTTAGTTAATTCTAATGAAAAGACTTTGATTTTTATCATTTGTATTTGAAACAACATTGTCATGTGTCTTTTCTTCGATTTAAATCATACGATACCTCGCTCTATGATTTGAAGTTAAAATCCTCAAATATGGTAATATAGTGACTTTTTTCACGTTTTTCATGTAGTGTGATTTTACGTATATATATTCGTTTTTACCAATATTTCGATACTACTTCATGTTTTCTCACGATATGTGATTTGGCCTTCAAATCTCAGAATTTCGCAAATTTTGCATTTTTAAGCAAGTTTTCCTGCATTTTGTTTTGTACTAAAAATCATCGAATTTAGCAATATTTTGACATTTATCATCCCCTTTTCCTTTATGAGATTTAAACAAAATATCATCGAATTAGGCAATATTTTGCCGTTTTTCCACGTTTTTGTGAATTTTCAGTTTATTGTTATTAATTAATTATATATACGTTAAAAATTATGCAAACACATAATTGATCGGAAATAACCTTAAATACTTCAGTTTCAATCATCTATTTGTTTCTCGTTAAAATACTGAGTAAGATATTGAAAAAGGGAGAAGTTCTGTTTTTATTGCATATATCGACGTTTCAGCCGGATTAGAACGGTTTTAGAAGATCAGATTAGAAGACGTATAAAACATCTTTATACGTCTTTTCTAGGGTCTAAAAAATACGAAACGTCGCTCTATGATTCGAAGTTATAATCCTCATATTTGGTATAATAATGACTTTTTTCACGTTTTTCAAGTAGTTTGATATTACGTAAATATATTCAATTTTACCAATATTTCGATACTATTTCATGTAGTATCACGATATGTGATTTGGCATTCAAATCTCATATTTGCGCATAATATTGCATTTTAAGCAAGTTTTTCTTGCATTTTTTTTGTACTAAAAATCATCGAATTCAGCAATATTTTAACGTTTATCAACCGCTTTTCCTTTATGTGATATAAACAAAATATCATCGAATTAGGCAATATTTTGCTTTTTTTCCACGTTTTTGTGAATTTTCAGTTTATTAATTTATCAATTTATTAATTATTAATTCATTAAATATACGATAAAAATGATGCAAACACATAATTGATTAGAAATTAAGCTTAAACACTTCATTTTCAATCAACTATTTGTTTCTCGTTAAAATACTGAGTAAGATATTGGAAAGGGGAGAAGTTCTGTTTTTATTGCGTATATCGACGTTTCAGCCGTATTAGAGCGGTTTTACGTGTACATCTTCCATCAGTAATATAAATGTAAAATCAGGAACATTTTAGTTAATTCTAATGAAAACACATTGATTTTTATCATTTGTATTTGAAACAACATTGTCATATGTCTTTTCTTGGATCTAAATAATACGAAACCACGCTCTATGATTTGAAGTTAAAATCCTCATATATGGTAATATAGTGACTTTTTTCACGTTATTCATGTAGTGTGATTTTACGTATATATATTCGTTTTCACCAATATTTCGATACTTCTTCATGTTTTCTCACATGTGATTTGGCCTTCAAATCTCAAAATTTCGCAAATTTTGCATCTTTAAGCAAGTTTTCTTGCATTTTGTTTTCTACTAAAAATCATCGAATTTAGCAATATTTTGACCTTTATCATCCTCTTTTCCTTTATGTGATTTAAACAAAATATCTTCGAATTAGGCAATATTTTGCCGATTTTCCACGTTTTTTGTGAATTTTCAGTTTATTGTTATTAATTCAATAAATATACGATAAAAATTATGCAAACACATAATTGATCAGAAAATAACCTTAAATACTTCATTTTCAATCATCTATTTGTTTCTCGTTAAAATACTGAGTAAGATATTGAAAAGGGGAGAAGTTCTGTTTTTATTGCATATATCGACGTTTCAGCCGGATTAGAACGGTTTTACGTGTACATCTTCCATCGGTAATATAAACCGAAAATCAGGAACATTTTAGTTAATTTTAATGAAACTACATTGATTTTTATCATTTGTATTGGAAGCAACATCTTTATACGTCTTTTCTAGGGCCAAAAAAATACGAAACGTCGCTTCATGATTCGAAGTTAAAATTCTCAAATTTGGTATAATAATGACTTTTTTCAAGTTTTTCATGTAGTTTGATATTACGTAAATATATTCATTTTTACCAATATTTCGATACTATTTCATGTAGTATCACGATATGTGATTTGGCCTTCAAATCTCAGATTTTCACATAATATTGCATATTAAGCAAGTTTTCTTGTATTTTGTTTCGTACTAAAAATCATCGAATTCAGCAATATTTCAACGTTTATCAACCGCTTTTCCTTTATGTGATATAAACAAAATATCATCGTATTAGGCAATATTTTGCTTTTTTTCCACGTTTTTGTGAATTTTCAGTTTATTAATTTATTAATTTACTAATTATTAATTCATTAAATATACGATAAAAATGATGCAAACTTATAATTGATTAGAAATTAAGCTTAAACACTTCATTTTCAATCAACTATTTGTTTCTCGTTAAAATACTGAGTAAGATATTGGAAAGGGAGAAGTTCTGTTTTTATTGCATATATCGACGTTTCAGCCGGATTAGAGCGGTTTTACGTGTACATCTTCCATCAGTAATATAAATGGAAAATCAGGAACATTTTAGTTAATTCTAATGAAACCACATTGATTTTTATCATTTGTATTTGAAACAACATTGTCATATGTCTTTTCTTGGATCTAAATAATACGAAACCTCGCTCTATGATTTGAAGTTAAAATCCTCATATATGGTAATATAGTGACTTTTTTCACGTTATTCATGTAGTGTGATTTTACGTATATATATTCGTTTTCACCAATATTTCGATACTTCTTCATGTTTTCTCACGACATGTGATTTGGCCTTCAAATCTCAGAATTTCGCAAATTTTGCATCTTTAAGCAAGTTTTCTTGCATTTTGTTTTCTACTAAAAATCATCGAATTTAGCAATATTTTGACCTTTATCATCCTCTTTTCCTTTATGTGATTTAAACAAAATATCTTCGAATTAGGCAATATTTTGCCGATTTTCCACGTTTTTGTGAATTTTCATTTTATTGTTATTAATTCAATAAATATACGATAAAAATTATGCAAACACATAATTGATCAGAAAAAACCCTCAAAATTTTGTTTTGTACTAAAAATCATCGAATTTAGCAATATTTTGACCTTTATCATCCTCTTTTCCTTTATGTGATTTAAACAAAATGTCATCGAATTAGGCAATATTTTGCCGTTTTTCCACGTTTTTGGGAATTTTCAGTTTATTGTTATTAATTCAATAAATATACGATAAAAATTATGCAAACACATAATTGATCAGAAAATAACCTAAATACTTCATTTTCAATCATCTATTTGTTTCTGTTTAAAATACTGAGTTAGATATTAAAAAGGGGAGAAGTTCTGTTTTTATTGCATATATCGACGTTTCAGCCGGATTAGAACGGTTTTACGTGTACATCTTCCATCGGTAATATAAACCGAAAATCAGGAACATTTTAGTTAATTTTAATGAAAATACATTGATTTTTATCATTTGTATTGGAAGCAACATCTTTATACGTCTTTTCTAGGGTCTAAAAAATACGAAACGTCGCTCTATGATTCGAAGTTAAAATCCTCAAATTTGGTATAATAATGATTTTTTTTCACGTTTTTCATGCAGTTTGATATTACGTAAATATATTCATTTTTACCAATATTTCGATACTATTTCATGTAGTATCACGATATGTGATTTGGTTTTCATATCTCAGATTTTCGCATAATATTGCATTTTCAGCAAGTTTTCTTGCATTTTGTTTCGTACTAAAAATCATCGAATTCAACAATATTTTGACGTTTATCATCCCCTTTTCCTTTATGTGATATAAACAAAATATCATCAAATTAGGCAATATTTTGCTGTTTTTGCACGTTTTTGTGAATTTTCAGTTTATTGCTATTAATTCAGTAAATATACGATAAAAATTATGCAAACACATAATTAATTAGAAATTAACTTTAAACATTTTCAATCAACTATTTGTTTCTCGTTAAAATATTGAGTAAGATATTGAAAAGGGGAGAAGTCCTGTTTTTATTGCATATATCGACGTTTCAGCCGGATTAGTGCGGTTTTACGTGTACATCTTCCATCGGTAATATAAACCGAAAATCAGGAACATTTTAGTTAATTTTAATGAAAACACATTGATTTTTATTATTTGTATTGGAAGCAACATCTTTGTACGTTTTTTCTAGGGTCTAAAAAATACGAAACGTCGCTCTATGATTCGAAGTTAAAATCCTCCAATTTGGTATAATAATGACTTTTTCACGTTTTTCATGTAGTTTGACATTACGTAAATATATTCTTTTTTACCAATATTTCGATACTATTTCATGTAGTATCACGATATGTGATTTGGCCTTCAAATCTCAGATTTTCGCAAAATATTGCATTTTAAACAAGTTTTCTTGCATCTTGTTTCGTACTAAAAACATCGAATTCAGTAATATTTTGACGTTTATCAACCCCTTTTCCTTTATGTGATATAAACAAAATATCATCGAATTAGGCAATATTTTGCTGTTTTTGCACGTTTTTGTGAGTTTTCAGTTTATTGCTATTAATTCATTAAATATACGATAAAAATGATGCAAACACATAATTAATTAGAAATTAACCTTAAACATTTTCAATCAACTATTTGTTTCTCGTTAAAATATTGAGTAAGATATTGAAAAGGGGAGAAGTTCTGTTTTTATTGCAAATATCAACGTTTCAGCCGGATTAGTGCGGTTTTACGTGTACATCTTCCATAGGTAATATAAACGGAAAATCAGGAACATTTTAGTTAATTCTAATGAAAACATTTTGGTTTTTATCATTTGTATTTGAAACAACATTGTCATTTGTCTTTTCTTGGACCTAAAAATTCCGAAACCTCGTTCTAAGATTTGAAGTTAAAATCCTCAAATATGGTAATATAGTGACTTTTTTCAAGTTATTCATGTAGTGTGATTTTACGTATATATATTCGTTTTTACCAATATTTCGATTTTACATCGTTTTTTCTCACGATATGTGATTTGGCCTTCAAATATCAGAATTTAGCAAATTTTGCATTTTTAAGCAAGTTTTCTTGCATTTTGTTTTGTACTAAAAATCATCGAATTTAGCAATATTTTGACCTTTATCATCCCCTTTTCCTTTATGTGATATAAACAAAATATCATCGAATTATGCAATATTTTGCCGTTTTTCCACGTTTTTTGTGAATTTTCTGTTTATTGTTATTAATTCAATATATATACGATAAAAATTATGCTAACACATAATTGATCAGAAAATAGCCTTAAATACTTCATTTTCAATCATCTATTTGTTTCTCGTTAAAATACTGAGTAAGATATTGAAAAGGGGAGAAGTCCTGTTTTTATTGCATATATCGACGTTTCAGCCGGATTAGATCGGTTTTACGTCTACATCTTCCATCGGTAATATAAAGCGAAAATCAGGAACATTTTAGTTAATTTTAATGAAAACACATTGATTTTTAGCATTTGTATTGGAAGCAACATCTTTATACGTCTTTTCTAGGGTCTAAAAAAATCGAAACGTCGCTCTATGATTCGAAGTTAAAATCCTCAAATTTGGTATAATAATGACTCTTTTCCCGTTTTTCATGTAGTTTGATATTACGTAAATATATTCATTTTTACCAATATTTCGATACTATTTCATGTAGTATCACGATATGTGATTTGGCTTTCATATCTCAGATTTATGCATAATATTGCATTTTAAGCAAGTTTTCTTGCATTTTGTTTCGTACTAAAAATCATCGAATTCAGCAATATTTTGACGTTTATCATACCCTTTTCCTTTATGTGATATATACAAAATATCATCGAATTAGGCAATATTTTGCTTTTTTTCCACGTTTTTGTGAATTTTCAGTTTATTGCTATTAATTCATTAAATATACGATAAAAATGATGCAAACACATAATTGATTAGAAATTAACCTTAAACACTTCATTTTCAATCAACGATTTGTTTCTTGTTAAAATTCTGAGTAAGGTATTGGAAAGGGAAGAAGTTCTATTTTTATTGCATATATCGACGTTTCAGCCGGATTAGAGCGGTTTTACGTGTATATCTTCCATCGGTAATATAACCGGAAAATCAGGAACATTTCAGTTAATTCTAATGAAAACACTTTGATTTTTATCATTTGTATTTGAAACAACATTGTCATGTCATTTCTTGGATCTAAATAATACGAAACCTCGCTCTATGATTTGAAGATAAAACCCTCAAATCTGGTAATATAGTGACTTTTTTCACGTTATTCATGTAGTGTGATTTTTCGTATATATATTCGTTTATACCAATATTTCGATACTACTTCATATTTTCTCACGATATGTGATTTGGCCTTCAAATCTCAGAATTTCGCAAATTTTGCATCTTTAAGCAAGTTTTCTTGCATTTTGTTTTGTACTAAAAATCATCGAATTTAGCAATATTTTGACCTTTATCATCCTCTTTTCCTTTATGTGATTTAAACAAAATATCATCGAATTAGGCAATACTTTGCCGTTTTTCCACGTTTTTGTGAATTTTCAGTTTATTGTTATTAATTCAATAAATATACGATAAAAATTATGCAAACACATAATTGATCAGAAAATAACCTAAATACTTCATTTTCAATCATCTATTTGTTTCTCTTTAAAATACTGAGTTAGATATTAAAAAGGGGAGAAGTTCTGTTTTTATTGCATATATCGACGTTTCAGCCGGATTAGAACGGTTTTACGTGTACATCTTCCATCGGTAATATAAACCGAAAATCAGGAACATTTTAGTTAATTTTAATGAAAATACATTGGTTTTTATCATTTGTATTAGAAGCAACATCTTTATACGTCTTTTCTAGGGTCTGAAAAAACGAAACGTCGCTCTATGATTCGAAGTTAAAATCCTCAAATGTGGTATAATAATGATTTTTTTCTCGTTTTTCATGTAGTTTGATATTACGTAAATATATTCATTTTTACCAATATTTCGATACTATTTCATGTAGTATCACGATATGTGATTTGGCATTCAAATTTCATATTTTCGCAAAATATTGCATTTTAAGCAAGTTTTCTTGCATTTTTTTTTCGTACTAAAAATCATCGAATTCAGCAATATTTTGACGTTTATCAACCCCTTTTCCTTTATGTGATATTAACAAAATATCATCGAATTAGGCAGTATTTTGCTGTTTATCCACGTTTTTGTGAATTTTCAGTTTATTGCTATTAATTCATTAAATATACGATAAAAATGATGCAAACACATAATGATTAGAAATTAACTTTAAACACTTCATTTTCAATTAACTATTTGTTTCTAGTTAAAATGCTGAGTAAGATATTGAAAAGGGGAGAAGTTCTGTTTTTATTGCATATATCGGCGTTTCAGCCGGATTAGAACGGTTTTACGTCTACATCTTCCATCGGTAAAATAAAGCGAAAATCAGGAACATTTTAGTTAATTTTAATGAAAACACATTGATTTTTATCATTTGTATTTGAAACAACATTGTCATATGTCTTTTCTTGGATCTAAATAATACGAAACCTCGCTCTATGATTTGAAGTTAAAATCCTCATATATGGTAATATAGTGACTTTTTTCACGTTATTCATGTAGTGTGATTTTACGTATATATATTCGTTTTCACCAATATTTCGATACTTCTTCATGTTTTCTCACGACATGTGATTTGGCATTCAAATCTCAGAATTTCGCAAATTTTGCATCTTTAAGCACGTTTTCTTGCATTTTGTTTTCTACTCAAAATCATCGAATTTAGCAATATTTTGACCTTTATCATCCTCTTTTCCTTTATGTGATTTAAACAAAATATCTTCGAATTAGGCAATATTTTGCCGATTTTCCACGTTTTTGTGAATTTTCAGTTTATTGTTATTAATTCAATAAATATACGATAAAAATTATGCAAACACATAATTGATCAGAAAATAACCTTAAATGCTTCATTTTCAATCATCTATTTGTTTCTCGTTAAAATACTGAGTAAGATATTGAAAAGGGGAGAAGTTCTGTTTTTATTGCATATATCGACGTTTCAGCCGGATTAGAACGGTTTTACGTGTACATCTTCTATCGGTAATATAAACCGAAAATCAGGAACATTTTAGTTAATTTTATTGAAAATACATTGATTTTTATCATTTGTATTGGAAGCAACATCTTTATACGTCTTTTCTAGGGTCTAAAAAATACGAAACGTCGCTCTATGATTCGAAGTTAAAATCCTCAAATTTGGTATAATAATGATTTTTTTCACGTTTTTCATGCAGTTTGATATTACGTAAATATATTCATTTTTACCAATATTTCGATACTATTTCATGTAGTATCACGATATGTGATTTGGTTTTCATATCTCAGATTTTCGCATAATATTGCATTTTCAGCAAATTTTCTTGCATTTTGTTTCGTACTAAAAATCATCAAATTCAGCAATATTTTGACGTTTATCATCCCCTTTTCCTTTATGTGATATTAACAAAATATCATCGAATTAGGCAATATTTTATAAATATTTAAAAATACTTTGCGGTTTTTCCACGTTTTTGTGAATTTTCAGTTTATTGCTATTAATTCATTATATATACGATAAAAATGATGCAAACACATAATTGATTAGAAATTAACCTTAAACACTTCATTTTCAATCAACGATTTGTTTCTCGTTATAATACTGAGTAGGATATTGGAAAGGGAAGAAGTTCTATTTTTATTGCATATATCGACGTTTCAGCCGGATTAGAGCGGTTTTACGTGTATATCTTCCATCGGTAATATAACCGGAAAATCAGGAACATTTCAGTTAATTCTAATGAAAACACTTTGACTTTTATCATTTGTATTTGAAACAACATTGTCATGTCATTTCTTGGATCTAAATAATACGAAACCTCGCTCTATGATTTGAAGATAAAACCCTCAAATCTGGTAATATAGTGACTTTTTTCACGTTATTCATGTAGTATGATTTTACGTATATATATTCGTTTTTACCAATATTTCGATACTACTTCATATTTTCTCACGATATGTGATTTGGCCTTCAAATCTCAGAATTTCGCAAATTTTGCATTTTTAAGCAAGTTTTCTTGCATTTCGTTTTGAACTAAAAATCATCGCATTTAGCAATATTTTGACCTTTAGCATCCCCTTTTACTTTATGTGATTTAAACAAAATATCATCGAATTAGGCAATATTTTGCCGTTTTTCCACGTTTTTGTGAATTTTCAGTTTATTGTTATTAATTCAATAAATATACGATAAAAATTATGCAAACACATAATTGATCAGAAAAACCCCTAAATACTTCATTTTCAATCATCTATTTGTTTCTCTCTAAAATACTGAGTAAGATATTGAAAAGGGGAGATGTTCAGTTTTTATTGCATATATCGACGTTACAGCCGGATTAGATCGGTTTTACGTCTACATCTTCCATCGGTAATATAAAGCGAAAATCAGGGACATTTTAGTTAATTTTAATGAAAACACATTGATTTTTATCATTTGTATTAGAAGCAACATCTTTATACGTCTTTTCTAGAGTCTAAAAAATAGGAAACGTCGCTCTATGATTCGAAGTTAAAATCCTCAAATTTGGTATAATAATGACTTTTTTCACGTTTTTCATGTAGTTTGATATTACGTAAATATATTCATTTTTACCAATTTTTCGATACTATTTCATGTAGTACCACGATATGTGATTGGGCCTTCAAATCTCAGATTTTCGCATAATATTGCATATTAAGCAAGTTTTCTTGCATTTTGTTTCGTACTAAAAATCATCGAATTCAGCAATATTTTAACGTTTATCAACCGCTTTTCCATTATGTGATATAAACAAAATATCATCGAATTAGGAAATTTTTTGCTTTTTTTCCACGTTTTTTTTTAATTTTCAGTTTATTAATTTATTAATTTATTAATTATTAATTCATTAAATATACGATAAAAATGATGCAAACACATAATTGATTAGAAATTAACCTTAAACACTTCATTTTCAATCAACAATTTGTTTCTCGTTAAAATACTGAGTAAGATATTGGAAAGGGAGAAGTTCTGTTTTTATTGCATATATCGACGTTTCAGCCGGATTAGAACGGTTTTACGTCTACATCTTCCATCGGTAAAATAAAGCGAAAATCAGGAACATTTTAGTTAATTTTAATGAAAACACATTGATTTTTATCATTTGTATTTGAAACAACATTGTCATATGTCTTTTCTTGGATCTAAATAATACGAAACCTCGCTCTATGATTTGAAGTTAAAATCCTCATATATGGTAATATAGTGACTTTTTTCACGTTATTCATGTAGTGTGATTTTACGTATATATATTCGTTTTCACCAATATTTCGATACTTCTTCATGTTTTCTCACGACATGTGATTTGGCATTCAAATCTCAGAATTTCGCAAATTTTGCATCTTTAAGCACGTTTTCTTGCATTTTGTTTTCTACTCAAAATCATCGAATTTAGCAATATTTTGACCTTTATCATCCTCTTTTCCTTTATGTGATTTAAACAAAATATCTTCGAATTAGGCAATATTTTGCCGATTTTCCACGTTTTTGTGAATTTTCAGTTTATTGTTATTAATTCAATAAATATACGATAAAAATTATGCAAACACATAATTGATCAGAAAATAACCTTAAATGCTTCATTTTCAATCATCTATTTGTTTCTCGTTAAAATACTGAGTAAGATATTGAAAAGGGGAGAAGTTCTGTTTTTATTGCATATATCGACGTTTCAGCCGGATTAGAACGGTTTTACGTGTACATCTTCTATCGGTAATATCAACCGAAAATCAGGAACATTTTAGTTAATTTTATTGAAAATACATTGATTTTTATCATTTGTATTGGAAGCAACATCTTTATACGTCTTTTCTAGGGTCTAAAAAATACGAAACGTCGCTCTATGATTCGAAGTTAAAATCCTCAAATTTGGTATAATAATGATTTTTTTCACGTTTTTCATGCAGTTTGATATTACGTAAATATATTCATTTTTACCAATATTTCGATACTATTTCATGTAGTATCACGATATGTGATTTGGTTTTCATATCTCAGATTTTCGCATAATATTGCATTTTCAGCAAATTTTCTTGCATTTTGTTTCGTACTAAAAATCATCAAATTCAGCAATATTTTGACGTTTATCATCCCCTTTTCCTTTATGTGATATTAACAAAATATCATCGAATTAGGCAATATTTTATAAATATTTAAAAATACTTTGCGGTTTTTCCACGTTTTTGTGAATTTTCAGTTTATTGCTATTAATTCATTATATATACGATAAAAATGATGCAAACACATAATTGATTAGAAATTAACCTTAAACACTTCATTTTCAATCAACGATTTGTTTCTCGTTATAATACTGAGTAGGATATTGGAAAGGGAAGAAGTTCTATTTTTATTGCATATATCGACGTTTCAGCCGGATTAGAGCGGTTTTACGTGTATATCTTCCATCGGTAATATAACCGGAAAATCAGGAACATTTCAGTTAATTCTAATGAAAACACTTTGACTTTTATCATTTGTATTTGAAACAACATTGTCATGTCATTTCTTGGATCTAAATAATACGAAACCTCGCTCTATGATTTGAAGATAAAACCCTCAAATCTGGTAATATAGTGACTTTTTTCACGTTATTCATGTAGTATGATTTTACGTATATATATTCGTTTTTACCAATATTTCGATACTACTTCATATTTTCTCACGATATGTGATTTGGCCTTCAAATCTCAGAATTTCGCAAATTTTGCATTTTTAAGCAAGTTTTCTTGCATTTCGTTTTGAACTAAAAATCATCGCATTTAGCAATATTTTGACCTTTAGCATCCCCTTTTACTTTATGTGATTTAAACAAAATATCATCGAATTAGGCAATATTTTGCCGTTTTTCCACGTTTTTGTGAATTTTCAGTTTATTGTTATTAATTCAATAAATATACGATAAAAATTATGCAAACACATAATTGATCAGAAAAACCCCTAAATACTTCATTTTCAATCATCTATTTGTTTCTCTCTAAAATACTGAGTAAGATATTGAAAAGGGGAGATGTTCAGTTTTTATTGCATATATCGACGTTACAGCCGGATTAGATCGGTTTTACGTCTACATCTTCCATCGGTAATATAAAGCGAAAATCAGGGACATTTTAGTTAATTTTAATGAAAACACATTGATTTTTATCATTTGTATTAGAAGCAACATCTTTATACGTCTTTTCTAGAGTCTAAAAAATAGGAAACGTCGCTCTATGATTCGAAGTTAAAATCCTCAAATTTGGTATAATAATGACTTTTTTCACGTTTTTCATGTAGTTTGATATTACGTAAATATATTCATTTTTACCAATTTTTCGATACTATTTCATGTAGTACCACGATATGTGATTGGGCCTTCAAATCTCAGATTTTCGCATAATATTGCATATTAAGCAAGTTTTCTTGCATTTTGTTTCGTACTAAAAATCATCGAATTCAGCAATATTTTAACGTTTATCAACCGCTTTTCCATTATGTGATATAAACAAAATATCATCGAATTAGGAAATTTTTTGCTTTTTTTCCACGTTTTTTTTTAATTTTCAGTTTATTAATTTATTAATTTATTAATTATTAATTCATTAAATATACGATAAAAATGATGCAAACACATAATTGATTAGAAATTAACCTTAAACACTTCATTTTCAATCAACAATTTGTTTCTCGTTAAAATACTGAGTAAGATATTGGAAAGGGAGAAGTTCTGTTTTTATTGCATATATCGACGTTTCAGCCGGATTAGAGCGGTTTTACGTGTACATCTTCCATCAGTAATATAAATGGAAAATCAGGAACATTTTAGTTAATTCTAATGAAAAAACATTGATTTTTATCATTTGTATTTGAAACAACAGTGTCATATGTCTTTTCTTGGATCTAAATAATACGAAACCTCGCTCTATGATTTGAAGTTAAAATCCTCATATATGGTAATATTGTGACTTTTTTCACGTTATTCATGTAGTGTGATTTTACGTATATATATTCGTTTTCACCAATATTTCGATACTTCTTCATGTTTTCTCACGACATGTGATTTGGCCTTCATATCTCAGAATTTTGCAAATTTTGCATTCTTAAGCAAGTTTTCTTGCATTTCGTTTTGTACTAAAAATCATCGAATTTAGCAATATTTTGACCTTTATCATCCCCTTTTCCTTTATGAGATTTAAACAAAATATCATCGAATTAGGCAATATTTTGCCGTTTTTCTACGTTGTTGTGAATTTTCAGTTTATTGTTATTAATTCATTATATATACGATAAAAATTATGCAAACACATAATTGATCAGAAAATAACCTTAAATACTTCATTTTCAATCATCTATTTGTTTCTCTTTAAAATACTGAGTAAGATATTGAAAAGGGGAGAAGTTCTGTTTTTATTGCATATATCGACGTTTCAGCCGGATTAGAACGGTTTTACGTCTACATCTTCCATCGGTAATATAAACCGAAAATCAGGAACATTTTAGTTAATTTTAATGAAAATACATTGATTTTTATCATTTGTATTGGAAGCAACATCTTTATACGTCTTTTCTAGGGTCTATAAAATACTAAACGTCGCTCTATGATTCGAAGTTAAAAAACTCAAATTTGGTATAATAATGACTCTTTTCACGTTTTTCATGTAGTTTGATATTACGTAAATATATTCATTTTTACCAATATTTCGATACTATTTCATGTAGTATCACGATATGTGATTTGGCTTTCATATCTCAGATTTTCGCAAAATATTGCATTTTAAGCAAGTTTTCTTGCATTTTTTTTTCGTACTAAAAATCATCGAATTCAGCAATATTTTGACGTTTATCAACCCCTTTTCCTTTATGTGATATTAACAAAATATCATCGAATTAGGCAGTATTTTGCTGTTTATCCACGTTTTTGTGAATTTTCAGTTTATTGCTATTAATTCATTAAATATACGATAAAAATGATGCAAACACATAATGATTAGAAATTAACTTTAAACACTTCATTTTCAATTAACTATTTGTTTCTAGTTAAAATGCTGAGTAAGATATTGAAAAGGGGAGAAGTTCTGTTTTTATTGCATATATCGGCGTTTCAGCCGGATTAGAACGGTTTTACGTCTACATCTTCCATCGGTAAA
Source organism: Procambarus clarkii (assembly GCF_040958095.1). Classification (NCBI taxonomy): domain Eukaryota; kingdom Metazoa; phylum Arthropoda; class Malacostraca; order Decapoda; family Cambaridae; genus Procambarus; species Procambarus clarkii. The sequence continues at coordinate 953,052 of NC_091193.1, read as the reverse complement.
ATAAAGCGAAAATCAGGAACATTTTAGTTAATTTTAATGAAAACACATTGATTTTTATCATTTGTATTTGAAACAACATTGTCATATGTCTTTTCTTGGATCTAAATAATACGAAACCTCGCTCTATGATTTGAAGTTAAAATCCTCATATATGGTAATATAGTGACTTTTTTCACGTTATTCATGTAGTGTGATTTTACGTATATATATTCGTTTTCACCAATATTTCGATACTTCTTCATGTTTTCTCACGACATGTGATTTGGCATTCAAATCTCAGAATTTCGCAAATTTTGCATCTTTAAGCACGTTTTCTTGCATTTTGTTTTCTACTCAAAATCATCGAATTTAGCAATATTTTGACCTTTATCATCCTCTTTTCCTTTATGTGATTTAAACAAAATATCTTCGAATTAGGCAATATTTTGCCGATTTTCCACGTTTTTGTGAATTTTCAGTTTATTGTTATTAATTCAATAAATATACGATAAAAATTATGCAAACACATAATTGATCAGAAAATAACCTTAAATGCTTCATTTTCAATCATCTATTTGTTTCTCGTTAAAATACTGAGTAAGATATTGAAAAGGGGAGAAGTTCTGTTTTTATTGCATATATCGACGTTTCAGCCGGATTAGAACGGTTTTACGTGTACATCTTCCATCGGTAATATAAACCGAAAATCAGGAACATTTTAGTTAATTTTAATGAAAATACTTTGATTTTTATCATTTGTATTGGAAGCAACATCTTTATACGTCTTTTCTAGGGTCTAAAAAATACGAAACGTCGCTCTATGATTCGAAGTTAAAATCCTCAAATTTGGTATAATAATGATTTTTTTCACGTTTTTCATGCAGTTTGATATTACGTAAATATATTCATTTTTACCAATATTTCGATACTATTTCATGTAGTATCACGATATGTGATTTGGTTTTCATATCTCAGATTTTCGCATAATATTGCATTTTCAGCAAATTTTCTTGCATTTTGTTTCGTACTAAAAATCATCAAATTCAGCAATATTTTGACGTTTATCATCCCCTTTTCCTTTATGTGATATTAACAAAATATCATCGAATTAGGCAATATTTTATAAATATTTAAAAATACTTTGCGGTTTTTCCACGTTTTTGTGAATTTTCAGTTTATTGCTATTAATTCATTATATATACGATAAAAATGATGCAAACACATAATTGATTAGAAATTAACCTTAACCACTTCATTTTCAATCAACGATTTGTTTCTCGTTATAATACTGAGTAGGATATTGGAAAGGGAAGAAGTTCTATTTTTATTGCATATATCGACGTTTCAGCCGGATTAGAGCGGTTTTACGTGTATATCTTCCATCGGTAATATAACCGGAAAATCAGGAACATTTCAGTTAATTCTAATGAAAACACTTTGACTTTTATCATTTGTATTTGAAACAACATTGTCATGTCATTTCTTGGATCTAAATAATACGAAACCTCGCTCTATGATTTGAAGATAAAACCCTCAAATCTGGTAATATAGTGACTTTTTTCACGTTATTCATGTAGTATGATTTTACGTATATATATTCGTTTTTACCAATATTTCGATACTACTTCATATTTTCTCACGATATGTGATTTGGCCTTCAAATCTCAGAATTTCGCAAATTTTGCATTTTTAAGCAAGTTTTCTTGCATTTCGTTTTGAACTAAAAATCATCGCATTTAGCAATATTTTGACCTTTAGCATCCCCTTTTACTTTATGTGATTTAAACAAAATATCAACGAATTAGGCAATATTTTGCCGTTTTTCCACGTTTTTGTGAATTTTCAGTTTATTGTTATTAATTCAATAAATATACGATAAAAATTATGCAAACACATAATTGATCAGAAAAACCCCTAAATACTTCATTTTCAATCATCTATTTGTTTCTCTCTAAAATACTGAGTAAGATATTGAAAAGGGGAGATGTTCAGTTTTTATTGCATATATCGACGTTACAGCCGGATTAGATCGGTTTTACGTCTACATCTTCCATCGGTAATATAAAGCGAAAATCAGGGACATTTTAGTTAATTTTAATGAAAACACATTGATTTTTATCATTTGTATTAGAAGCAACATCTTTATACGTCTTTTCTAGAGTCTAAAAAATAGGAAACGTCGCTCTATGATTCGAAGTTAAAATCCTCAAATTTGGTATAATAATGACTTTTTTCACGTTTTTCATGTAGTTTGATATTACGTAAATATATTCATTTTTACCAATTTTTCGATACTATTTCATGTAGTACCACGATATGTGATTGGGCCTTCAAATCTCAGATTTTCGCATAATATTGCATATTAAGCAAGTTTTCTTGCATTTTGTTTCGTACTAAAAATCATCGAATTCAGCAATATTTTAACGTTTATCAACCGCTTTTCCATTATGTGATATAAACAAAATATCATCGAATTAGGAAATTTTTTGCTTTTTTTCCACGTTTTTTTTTAATTTTCAGTTTATTAATTTATTAATTTATTAATTATTAATTCATTAAATATACGATAAAAATGATGCAAACACATAATTGATTAGAAATTAACCTTAAACACTTCATTTTCAATCAACAATTTGTTTCTCGTTAAAATACTGAGTAAGATATTGGAAAGGGAGAAGTTCTGTTTTTATTGCATATATCGACGTTTCAGCCGGATTAGAGCGGTTTTACGTGTACATCTTCCATCAGTAATATAAATGGAAAATCAGGAACATTTTAGTTAATTCTAATGAAAAAACATTGATTTTTATCATTTGTATTTGAAACAACAGTGTCATATGTCTTTTCTTGGATCTAAATAATACGAAACCTCGCTCTATGATTTGAAGTTAAAATCCTCATATATGGTAATATTGTGACTTTTTTCACGTTATTCATGTAGTGTGATTTTACGTATATATATTCGTTTTCACCAATATTTCGATACTTCTTCATGTTTTCTCACGACATGTGATTTGGCCTTCAAATCTCAGAATTTTGCAAATTTTGCATTCTTAAGCAAGTTTTCTTGCATTTCGTTTTGTACTAAAAATCATCGAATTTAGCAATATTTTGACCTTTATCATCCCCTTTTCCTTTATGAGATTTAAACAAAATATCATCGAATTAGGCAATATTTTGCCGTTTTTCTACGTTGTTGTGAATTTTCAGTTTATTGTTATTAATTCATTATATATACGATAAAAATTATGCAAACACATAATTGATCAGAAAATAACCTTAAATACTTCATTTTCAATCATCTATTTGTTTCTCTTTAAAATACTGAGTAAGATATTGAAAAGGGGAGAAGTTCTGTTTTTATTGCATATATCGACGTTTCAGCCGGATTAGAACGGTTTTACGTCTACATCTTCCATCGGTAATATAAACCGAAAATCAGGAACATTTTAGTTAATTTTAATGAAAATACATTGATTTTTATCATTTGTATTGGAAGCAACATCTTTATACGTCTTTTCTAGGGTCTATAAAATACTAAACGTCGCTCTATGATTCGAAGTTAAAAAACTCAAATTTGGTATAATAATGACTCTTTTCACGTTTTTCATGTAGTTTGATATTACGTAAATATATTCATTTTTACCAATATTTCGATACTATTTCATGTAGTATCACGATATGTGATTTGGCTTTCATATCTCAGATTTTCGCATAATATTGCATATTAAGCAAGTTTTCTTGCATTTTTTTTCGTACTAAAAATCATCGAATTCAGCAATATTTTGACGTTTATCAACCCCTTTTCCTTTATGTGATATTAACAAAATATCATCGAATTAGGCAATATTTTGCTGTTTATCCACGTTTTTGTGAATTTTCAGTTTATTGCTATTAATTCATTAAATATACGATAAAAATGATGCAAACACATAATTGATTGGAAATTAACCTTAAACAGTTCATTTTCAATCAACTATTTGTTTCTCGTTAAAATACTGAGTAAGATATTGGAAAGGGGAGAAGTTCTGTTTTTATTGCATATATAGACGTTTCAACCGGATTAGAGCAGTTTTACGTGTACATCTTCCATCGGTAATATGAACGGAAAATCAGGAACATTTTTGTTAATTCTAATGAAAACACTTTGATTTTTATCATTTGTATTTGAAACAACATTATCATATGTCTTTTCTTGGATCTAAATAATACGATACCTCGCTTTATGATTTGAGGTTAAAATCCTCAAATATGGTAATATAGTGACTTTTTTCACGTTATTCATGTAGTGTGATTTTACGTATATATATTCGTTTTTACCAATATTTCAATACTACTTCATGTTTTATCACGATATGTGATTTGGCCTCCAAATCTCAGAATTTCGCAAATTTTGCATTTTTAAGCAAGTTTTCTTGCATTTTGTTTTGTACTAAAAATCATCGAATTTAGCAATATTTTGACCTTTATCATCCTCTTTTCCTTTATGTGATTTAAACAAAATATCATCGAATTAGGCAATATTTTGCCGTTTTTCCACGTTTTTGTGAATTTTCAGTTTATTGTTATTAATTCAATAAATATACGATAAAAAATATGCAAACACATAATTGATGAGAAAATAACCTTAAATACTTAATTTTCAATCATCTATTTGTTTCTCGTTAAAATACTGAGTAAGATATTGAACAGGGGAGAAGTTCTGTTTTTATTGCATATATCGGCGTTTCAGCCGGATTAGAACGGTTTTACGTGTACATCTTCCATCGGTAATATAAACCGAAAATCAGGAACATTTTAGCTAATTTTAATGAAAATACATTTTTTTTATCATTTGTATTGGAAGCAACATCTTTATACGTCTTTTCTAAGGTCTAAAAAATACGAAACGTCGCTCTATGATTCGAAGTTAAAATCCTCAAATTTGGTATAATAATGACTCTTTTCTCGTTTTTCATGTAGTTTGATATTACGTAAATATATTCATTTTTACCAATATTTCGATACTATTTCATGTAGTATCACGATATGTGATTTGGCTTTCATATCTTAGATTTTCGCATAATATTGCATTTTAAGCAAGTTTTCTTGCATTTTGTTTCATACTAAAAATCATCGAATTCAGCAATACTTTAACGTTTATGAACCGCTTTTCCTTTATGTGATATAAACAAAATATCATCGAATTAGGCAATATTTTGATGTTTTTCCACGTTTTTGTGAATTTTCAGTTTATTGCTATTAATTCATTAAATATACGATAAAAATGATGCAAACACATAATTGATTAGAAATTAACCTTAAACACTTCATTTTCAATCAACTATTTGTTTCTCGTTAAAATACTGAGTAAGATATTGGAAAGGGGAAAAGTTCTGTTTTTATTGCATATATCGACGTTTCAACCGGATTAGAACGGTTTTACGTGTACGTCTTCCATCAGAAATATAAACGGAAAATCAGGAACATTTCAGTTAATTCTAATGAAAACACTTTGATTTTTATCATTTGTATTTGAAACAACATTGTCATATGTCTTTTCTTGGATCTAAATAATACGAAACCTCGCTCTATGATTTGAAGTTAAAATCCTCAAATATAGTAAAATAGTGACTTTTTTCACGTTATTCATGTAGTGTTATTTTACGTATATATATTCTTGTTTACCAATATTTCGATACTACTTCATGTTTTCTCACGAGATGTGATTTGGCCTTCAAATCTCAGAATTTCGTAAATTTTGCATTTTTAAGCAAGTTTTTTTGCATTTCGTTTTGTACTAAAAATCATCAAATTTAGCAATATTTTGACCTTTATCATACCCTTTTCCTGTATTTGATTTAAACAAAATATCATCGAATTAGGCAATATTTTGCCGTTTTTCCACGTTTTTGTGTGAATTTTCAGTTTATTGTTATTAATTCATTATATATACGATAAAAATTATGCAAACACATAATTGATCAGAAAATAACATTAAATACTTAATTTTCAATCATCTATTTGTTTCTCGTTAAAATACTGAGTAAGATATTGAACAGGGGAGAAGTTCTGTTTTTATTGCATATATCGACGTTTCAGCCGGATTAGAACGGTTTTACGTGTACATCTTCCATCGGTAATATAAACCGAAAATCAGGAACATTTTAGCTAATTTTATTGAAAATACATTGATTTTTATCATTTGTATTGGAAGCAACATCTTTATACGTCTTTTCTAAGGTCTAAAAAATACGAAACGTCGCTCTATGATTCGAAGTTAAAATCCTCAAATTTGGTATAATAATGACTCTTTTCTCGTTTTTCATGTAGTTTGATATTACGTAAATATATTCATTTTTACCAATATTTCGATACTATTTCATGTAGTATCACGATATGTGATTTGGCTTTCATATCTTAGATTTTCGCATAATATTGCATTTTAAGCAAGTTTTCTTGCATTTTGTTTCGTACTAAAAATCATCGAATTCAGCAATACTTTAACGTTTATGAACCGCTTTTCCTTTATGTGATATAAACAAAATATCATCGAATTAGGCAATATTTTGCTGTTTTTCCACGTTTTTGTGAATTTTCAGTTTATTGCTATTAATTCATTAAATATACGATAAAAATGATGCAAACACATAATTGATTAGAAATTAACCTTAAACACTTCATTTTCAATCAACTATTTGTTTCTCGTTAAAATACTGAGTAAGATATTGGAAAGGGGAAAAGTTCTGTTTTTATTGCATATATCGACGTTTCAACCGGATTAGAACGGTTTTACGTGTACGTCTTCCATCAGAAATATAAACGGAAAATCAGGAACATTTCAGTTAATTCTAATGAAAACACTTTGATTTTTATCATTTGTATTTGAAACAACATTGTAATATGTCTTTTCTTGGATCTAAATAATACGAAACCTCGCTCTATGATTTGAAGTTAAAATCCTCAAATATAGTAAAATAGTGACTTTTTTCACGTTATTCATGTAGTGTTATTTTACGTATATATATTCGTGTTTACCAATATTTCGATACTACTTCATGTTTTCTCACGAGATGTGATTTGGCCTTCAAATCTCAGAATTTCGTAAATTTTGCATTTTTAAGCAAGTTTTTTTTTGCATTTCGTTTTGTACTAAAAATCATCAAATTTAGCAATATTTTGACCTTTATCATACCCTTTAACTTTATGTGATTTAAACACAACATCATCGAATTAGGCAATATTTTGCCGTTTTTCCACGTTTTTCTGTGAATTTTCAGTTTATTGTTATTAATTCATTATATATACGATAGAAATTATGCAAACACATAATTGATCAGAAAATAACCCTAAATACTTAATTTTCAATCATCTATTTGTTTCTCGTTAAAATACTGAGTATGATATTGAAAAGGGGAGAAGTTCTGTTTTTATTGCATATATCGACGTTTCAGCCGGAGTAGAACGGTTTTACGTGTACATCTTCGATCGGTAATATAAACCGAAAATCAGGAACATTTTAGTAAATTTTAATGAAAACACATTGATTTTTATCATTTGTATTGGAAGCAACATCTTTATACGTCTTTTCTAGGGTCTAAAAAATACGAAACGTCGCTCTATGATTCGAAGTTAAAATCCTCAAATTTGGTATAATATTGACTTTTTTCACGTTTTTCATGTAGTTTGATATTACGTAAATATATTCATTTTTACCAATATTTCGATACTATTTCATGTAGTATCACGATATGTGATTTGGCTTTCATATCTTTGATTTTCGCATAATATTGCATTTTAAGCAAGTTTTCTTGCATTTTGTTTCGTACTAAAAATCATCGAATTCAGCAATACTTTAACGTTTATGAACCGCTTTTCCTTTATGTGATATAAACAAAATATCATCGAATTAGGCAATATTTTGCTGTTTTTCCACGTTTTTGTGAATTTTCAGTTTATTGCTATTAATTCATTAAATATACGATAAAAATGATGCAAACACATAATTGATTAGAAATTATCCTTAAACACTTCATTTTCAATCAACTATTTGTTTCTCTTTAAAATACTGAGTAAGATATTGGAAAGGGGGAAAAGTTCTGTTTTTATTGCATATATCGACGTTTCAGCCGGATTAGAACGGTTTTACGTGTACGTCTTCCATCAGAAATATAAACGGAAAATCAGGAACATTTCAGTTAATTCTAATGAAAACACTTTGATTTTTATCATTTGTATTTGAAACAACATTGTCATATGTCTTTTCTTGGATCTAAATAATACGAAACCTCGCTCTATGATTTGAAGTTAAAATCCTCAAATATAGTAAAATAGTGACTTTTTTTACGTTATTCATGTAGTGTTATTTTACGTATATATATTCGTGTTTACCAATATTTCGATACTACTTCATGTTTTCTCACGAGATGTGATTTGGCCTTCAAATCTCAGAATTTCGCAAATTTTGCATTTTTAAGCAAGTTTTTTTGCATTTCGTTTTGTACTAAAAATCATCAAATTTAGCAATATTTTGACCTTTATCATACCCTTTTCTTTTATGTGATTTAAACAAAATATCATCGAATTAGGCAATATTTTGCCGTTTTTCCACGTTTTTGTGAATTTTCAGTTTATTGTTATTAATTCAATAAATATACGATAAAAAATATGCAAACACATAATTGATCAGAAAATAACCTTAAATACTTAATTTTCAATCATCTATTTGTTTCTCGTTAAAATACTGAGTATGATATTGAAAAGGGGAGAAGTTTTGTTTTTATTGCATATATCGACGTTTCAGCCGGATTAGAACGGTTTTACGTGTACATCTTCCATCGGTAATATAAACCGAAAATCAGGAACATTTTAGCTAATTTTAATGAAAATACATTGATTTTTATCATTTGTATTGGAAGCAACATCTTTATACGTCTTTTCTAAGGTCTAAAAAATACGAAACGTCGCTCTATGATTCGAAGTTAAAATCCTCAAATTTGGTATAATATTGACTCTTTTCTCGTTTTTCATGTAGTTTGATATTACGTAAATATATTCATTTTTACCAATATTTCGATACTATTTCATGTAGTATCACGATATGTGATTTGGCTTTCATATCTTAGATTTTCGCATAATATTGCATTTTGTTTCGTACTAAAAATCATCGAATTCAGCAATACTTTAACGTTTATGAACCGCTTTTCCTTTATGTGATATAAACAAAATATCATCGAATTAGGCAATATTTTGCTGTTTTTCCACGTTTTTGTGAATTTTCAGTTTATTGCTATTAATTCATTAAATATACGATAAAAATGATGCAAACACATAATTGATTAGAAATTAACCTTAAACACTTCATTTTCAATCAACTATTTGTTTTTCGTTAAAATACTGAGTAAGATATTGGAAAGGGGAAAAGTTCTGTTTTTATTGCATATATCGACGTTTCAACCGGATTAGAACGGTTTTACGTGTACGTCTTCCATCAGAAATATAAACGGAAAATCAGGAACATTTCAGTTAATTCTAATGAAAACACTTTGATTTTTATCATTTGTATTTGAAACAACATTGTCATATGTCTTTTCTTGGATCTAAATAATACGAAACCTCGCTCTATGATTTGAAGTTAAAATCCTCAAATATAGTAAAATAGTGACTTTTTTCACGTTATTCATGTAGTGTTATTTTACGTATATATATTCGTGTTTACCAATATTTCGATACTACTTCATGTTTTCTCACGAGATGTGATTTGGCCTTCAAATCTCAGAATTTCGTAAATTTTGCATTTTTAAGCAAGTTTTTTTTTGCATTTCGTTTTGTACTAAAAATCATCAAATTTAGCAATATTTTGACCTTTATCATACCCTTTAACTTTATGTGATTTAAACACAATATCATCGAATTAGGCAATATTTTGCCGTTTTTCCACGTTTTTCTGTGAATTTTCAGTTTATTGTTATTAATTCATTATATATACGATAGAAATTATGCAAACACATAATTGATCAGAAAATAACCCTAAATACTTAATTTTCAATCATCTATTTGTTTCTCGTTAAAATACTGAGTATGATATTGAAAAGGGGAGAAGTTCTGTTTTTATTGCATATATCGACGTTTCAGCCGGAGTAGAACGGTTTTACGTGTACATCTTCGATCGGTAATATAAACCGAAAATCAGGAACATTTTAGTAAATTTTAATGAAAACACATAGATTTTTATCATTTGTATTGGAAGCAACATCTTTATACGTCTTTTCTAGGGTCTAAAAAATACGAAACGTCGCTCTATGATTCGAAGTTAAAATCCTCAAATTTGGTATAATATTGACTTTTTTCACGTTTTTCATGTAGTTTGATATTACGTAAATATATTCATTTTTACCAATATTTCGATACTATTTCATGTAGTATCACGATATGTGATTTGGCTTTCATATCTTTGATTTTCGCATAATATTGCATTTTAAGCAAGTTTTCTTGCATTTTGTTTCGTACTAAAAATCATCGAATTCAGCAATACTTTAACGTTTATGAACCGCTTTTCCTTTATGTGATATAAACAAAATATCATCGAATTAGGCAATATTTTGCTGTTTTTCCACGTTTTTGTGAATTTTCAGTTTATTGCTATTAATTCATTAAATATACGATAAAAATGATGCAAACACATAATTGATTAGAAATTATCCTTAAACACTTCATTTTCAATCAACTATTTGTTTCTCTTTAAAATACTGAGTAAGATATTGGAAAGGGGGAAAAGTTCTGTTTTTATTGCATATATCGACGTTTCAGCCGGATTAGAACGGTTTTACGTGTACGTCTTCCATCAGAAATATAAACGGAAAATCAGGAACATTTCAGTTAATTCTAATGAAAACACTTTGATTTTTATCATTTGTATTTGAAACAACATTGTCATATGTCTTTTCTTGGATCTAAATAATACGAAACCTCGCTCTATGATTTGAAGTTAAAATCCTCAAATATAGTAAAATAGTGACTTTTTTTACGTTATTCATGTAGTGTTATTTTACGTATATATATTCGTGTTTACCAATATTTCGATACTACTTCATGTTTTCTCACGAGATGTGATTTGGCCTTCAAATCTCAGAATTTCGCAAATTTTGCATTTTTAAGCAAGTTTTTTTGCATTTCGTTTTGTACTAAAAATCATCAAATTTAGCAATATTTTGACCTTTATCATACCCTTTTCTTTTATGTGATTTAAACAAAATATCATCGAATTAGGCAATATTTTGCCGTTTTTCCACGTTTTTGTGAATTTTCAGTTTATTGTTATTAATTCAATAAATATACGATAAAAAATATGCAAACACATAATTGATCAGAAAATAACCTTAAATACTTAATTTTCAATCATCTATTTGTTTCTCGTTAAAATACTGAGTATGATATTGAAAAGGGGAGAAGTTTTGTTTTTATTGCATATATCGACGTTTCAGCCGGATTAGAACGGTTTTACGTGTACATCTTCCATCGGTAATATAAACCGAAAATCAGGAACATTTTAGCTAATTTTAATGAAAATACATTGATTTTTATCATTTGTATTGGAAGCAACATCTTTATACGTCTTTTCTAAGGTCTAAAAAATACGAAACGTCGCTCTATGATTCGAAGTTAAAATCCTCAAATTTGGTATAATATTGACTCTTTTCTCGTTTTTCATGTAGTTTGATATTACGTAAATATATTCATTTTTACCAATATTTCGATACTATTTCATGTAGTATCACGATATGTGATTTGGCTTTCATATCTTAGATTTTCGCATAATATTGCATTTTGTTTCGTACTAAAAATCATCGAATTCAGCAATACTTTAACGTTTATGAACCGCTTTTCCTTTATGTGATATAAACAAAATATCATCGAATTAGGCAATATTTTGCTGTTTTTCCACGTTTTTGTGAATTTTCAGTTTATTGCTATTAATTCATTAAATATACGATAAAAATGATGCAAACACATAATTGATTAGAAATTAACCTTAAACACTTCATTTTCAATCAACTATTTGTTTTTCGTTAAAATACTGAGTAAGATATTGGAAAGGGGAAAAGTTCTGTTTTTATTGCATATATCGACGTTTCAACCGGATTAGAACGGTTTTACGTGTACGTCTTCCATCAGAAATATAAACGGAAAATCAGGAACATTTCAGTTAATTCTAATGAAAACACTTTGATTTTTATCATTTGTATTTGAAACAACATTGTCATATGTCTTTTCTTGGATCTAAATAATACGAAACCTCGCTCTATGATTTGAAGTTAAAATCCTCAAATATAGTAAAATAGTGACTTTTTTCACGTTATTCATGTAGTGTTATTTTACGTATATATATTCGTGTTTACCAATATTTCGATACTACTTCATGTTTTCTCACGAGATGTGATTTGGCCTTCAAATCTCAGAATTTCGTAAATTTTGCATTTTTAAGCAAGTTTTTTTTTGCATTTCGTTTTGTACTAAAAATCATCAAATTTAGCAATATTTTGACCTTTATCATACCCTTTAACTTTATGTGATTTAAACAAAATATCATCGAATTAGGCAATATTTTGCCGTTTTTCCACGTTTTTGTGTGAATTTTCAGTTTATTGTTATTAATTCATTATATATACGATAAAAATTATGCAAACACATAATTGATCAGAAAATAACCCTAAATACTTAATTTTCAGTCATCTATTTGTTTCTCTTTAAAATACTGAGTATGATATTGAAAAGGGGAGAAGTTCTGTTTTTATTGCATATATCGACGTTTCAGCCGGAGTAGAACGGTTTTACGTGTACATCTTCGATCGGTAATATAAACCGAAAATCAGGAACATTTTAGTAAATTTTAATGAAAACACATTGATTTTTAAAACACATGGTAATATAGTGACATTTTTCACGTTATTCATGTAGTGTTATTTTCCGTATATATATTCGTTTTTACCAATATTTCGATACTACTTCATGTTTTCTCACGATATGTGATTTGGCCTTCAAATCTCAGAATTTCGCAAATTTTGCATTTTTAAGCAAGTTTTCTTGCATTTCGTTTTGACCTAAAAATCATCGCATTTAGCAATATTTTGACCTTTAGCATCCCCCTTTTCCTTTATGTGATTTAAACAAAATATCATCGAATTAGGCAATATTTTGCCGTTTTTCCACGTTTTTGTGAATTTTCAGTTTATTGTTATTAATTCAATAAATATACGATAAAAATTATGCAAACACATAATTGATCAGAAAAACCCCTAAATACTTCATTTTCAATCATTTATTTGTTTCTCTTTAAAATACTGAGTAAGATATTGAAAAGGGGAGAAGTTCTGTTTTTATTGCATATATCGACGTTTCAGCCGGATTAGAACGGTTTTACGTGTACATCTTCCATCGGTAATATAAAGCGAAAATCAGGAACATTTTAGTTAATTTTAATGAAAACACATTGATTTTTAGCATTTGTATTGGAAGCAACATCTTTATACGTCTTTTCTAGGGTCTAAAAAATTCGAAACGTCGCTCTATGATTCGAAGTTAAAATCCTCAAATTTGGTATAATAATGACTCTTTTCACGTTTTTCATGTAGTTTGATATTACGTAAATATATTCATTTTTACCAATATTTCGATACTATTTCATGTAGTATCGCGATATGTGATTTGGCTTTCATATCTCAGATTTTTGCATAATATTGCATTTTAAGCAAGTTTTCTTGCATTTTGTTTGGTACTAAAAATCATCGAATTCAGCAATATTTTGACGTTTATCATCCCATTTTCCTTAATGTGATATAAACAAAATATCATCGAATTAGGCAATATTTTGCTTTTTTTCCACGTTTTTGTGAATTTTCAGTTTATTGCTATTAATTCATTAAATATACGATAAAAATGATGCAAACACATAATTGATTAGAAATTAACCTTAAATACTTCATTTTCAATCATCTATTTGTTTCTCGTTAAAATACTGAGCAAGATATTGAAAAGGGGAGAAGTTCTGTTTTTATTGCATATATCGACGTTTCAGCCGGATTAGAACGGTTTTACGTGTACATATTCCATCGGTAATATAAACCGAAAATCAGGAACATTTTAGTTAATTTTAATGAAAATACATTGATTTTTATCATTTGTATTGGAAGCAACATCTTTATACGTCTTTTCTAGGGTCTAAAAAATACGAAACGTCGCTCTATGATTCGAAGTTAAAATCCTCAAATTTGGTATAATAATGATTTTTTTCACGTTTTTCATGCAGTTTGATATTACGTAAATATATTCATTTTTACCAATATTTCGATACTATTTCATGTAGTATCACGATATGTGATTTGGTTTTCATATCTCAGATTTTCGCATAATATTGCATTTTAAGCAAGTTTTCTTGCATTTTGTTTCGTACTAAAAATCATCGAATTCAGCAATATTTTGACGTTTATCATCCCCTTTTCCTATATGTGATATAAACAAAATATCATCGAATTAGGATATATTTTGCTTTTTTTCCACGTTTTTGTGAATTTTCAGTTTATTAATTTATTAATTTATTAATTATTAATTCATTAAATATAGGATAAAAATGATGCACACACAAAATTGATTAGAAATTAACCTTAAACACTTCATTTTCAATCAACAATTTGTTTCTCGTTAAAATACTGAGTAAGATATTGGAAAGGGAGAAGTTCTGTTTTTATTGCATATATCGACGTTTCAGCCGGATTAGAGCGGTTTTACGTGTACATCTTCCATCAGTAATATAAATGGAAAATCAGGAACATTTTAGTTAATTCTAATGAAAACACATTGATTTTTATCATTTGTATTTGAAACAACAGTGTCATATGTCTTTTCTTGGATCTAAATAATACGAAACCTCGCTCTATGATTTGAAGTTAAAATCCTCATATATGGTAATATTGTGACTTTTTTCACGTTATTCATGTAGTGTGATTTTACGTATATATACTCGTTTTCACCAATATTTTGATACTTCTTCATGTTTTCTCACGACATGTGATTTGGCCTTCAAATCTCAGAATTTCGCAAATTTTGCATCTTTAAGCAAGTTTTCTTGCATTTTGTTTTGTACTAAAAATCATTGAATTTAGCAATATTTTGACCTTTATCATCCTCTTTTCCTTTATGTGATTTAAACAAAATATCATCGAATTAGGCAATATTTTGCCGTTTTTCCACGTTTTTGTGAATTTTCAGTTTATTGTTATTAATTCAATAAATATACGATAAAAATTATGCAAACACATAATTGATCAGAAAATAACCTTAAATACTTCATTTTGAATCATCAATTTGTTTCTCGTTAAAATACTGAGTAAGATATTGCAAAGGGAAGAAGTTCTGTTTTTATTGCATATATCGACGTTTCAGCCAGATTAGAACGGTTATACGTGTACATCTTCTATCGGTAATATAAACCGAAAATCAGGAACATGTTAGTTAATTTTAATGAAAATACATTGATTTTTATCATTTGTATTGGAAGCAACATCTTTATACGTCTTTTCTAGGGTCTAAAAAATTCGAAACGTCGCTCTATGATTCGAAGTTAAAATCCTCAAATTTGGTATAATAATGACTTTTTTCACGTTTTTCAAGTAGTTTGATATTACGTAAATATATTCATTTTTACCAATATTTAGATACTATTACATATAGAATCACGATATGTGATTTGGCATTCAAATCTCATATTTTCGCATAATATTGCATTTTAAGCAAGTTTTCTTGCATTTTTTTTCGGACTAAAAATCATCGAATTCAGCAATATTTTGACGTTTATCAACCCCTTTTCCATTATGTGATATAAACAAAATGTCATCGAATTAGGCAATATTTTGCTGTTTATCCACGTTTTTGTGAATTTTCAGTTTATTGCTATTAATTCATTAAATATACGATAAAAACAATGCAAACACATAATTGATTAGAAATTAACCTTAAACACTTCATTTTCAATCAACTATTCGTTTCTCGTTAAAATACTGAGTAAGATATTGGAAAGGGGAGAAGTTCTGTTTTTATTGCATATATCGACGTTTCAGCCACATTAGAGCGGTTTTACCTGTACATCTTCCATCGGTAATATAACCGGAAAATCAGGAACATTTCAGTTAATTCTAATGAAAACACTTTGATTTTTATCATTTGTATTTGAAACAACATTGTCATATGTCTTTTCTTGGATCTTAATAATACGAAACCTCGCTCTATGATTTGAAGTTAAAACCCTCAAATATGGTAATATAGTGACTTTTTTCACGATATTCATGTAGTGTGATTTTACGTATATATATTCGTTTTTACCAATATTTCGATACTACTTCATGTTTTCTCACGATATGTGATTTGGCCTTCAAATTTCAGAATTTCGCAAATTTTGCATCTTCAAGGAAGTTTTCTTGCATTTTGTTTTGTACTAAAAATCATCGAATTTAGCAATATTTTGACCTTTATCATCCTCTTTTCCTTTATGTGATTTAAACAAAATATCATCGAATTAGGCAATATTTTGCCGTTTTTCCACGTTTTTGTGAATTTTCAGTTTATTGTTATTAATTCAATAAATATTATGCAAACACATAATTGGTCAGAAAATAACCTTAAATACTTTATTTTCAATCATCTATTTGTTTCTCGTTAAAATACTGAGTAAGATATTGAAAAGGGGAGAAGTTCTGTTTTTATTGCATATATCGACGTTTCAGCCGGATTAGAACGGTTTTACGTGTACATCTTCCATCTGTAATATAAACCGAAAATCAGGAACATTTTAGTTAATTTTAATGAAAATACATTGATTTTTATCATTTGTATTGGTTGCAACATCTTTATACGTCTTTTCTAGGGTCTAAAAAATACGAAACGTCGCTCTATGATTCGAAGTTAACATCCTCAAATTTGGTATAATAATGACTTTTTTCACGTTTTTCATCTAGTTTGATATTACGTAAATATATTCATTTTTACCAATATTTCGATACTATTTCATGTTGTATCACGATATGTGATTTGGCCTTCAAATCTCAGATTTTCGCATAATATTGCATATTAAGCAAGTTTTGTTGCAATTTTTTTGTTCGTACTAAAAATCATCGAATTCAGCAATATTTTGACGTTCATCAACCCCTTTTCCTTTACGTGATATAAACAAAATATCATCGAATTAGGCAATATTTTGCTGTTCATCCACGTTTTTGTAAATTTTCAGTTTATTGCTATTAATTCATTATATATACGATAAAAACAATGCAAACACATAATTGATTAGAAATTAACCTTAAACACTTCATTTTCAATCAACTATTCGTTTCTCGTTAAAATACTGAGTAAGATATTGGAAAGGGGAGAAGTTCAGTTTTTATTGCATATATCGACGTTTCAGCCACATTAGAGCGGTTTTATGTGTACATCTTCCATCGTTAATATAACCGGAAAATCAGGAACATTTCAGTTAATTCTAATGAAAACACTTTGATTTTTATCATTTGTATTTGAAACAACATTGTTATATGTCTTTTCTTGGATCTAATAATACGAAACCTCGCTCTATGATTTGAAGTTAAAACCCTCAAATATGGTAATATAGTGACTTTTTTCACGATATTCATGTAGTGTGATTTTACGTATATATATTCGTTTTTTACCAATATTTCGATACTACTTCATGTTTTCTCACGATATGTGATTTGGCCTTCAAATCTCAGAATTTCGCAAATTTTGCATCTTCAAGCAAGTTTTCTTGTATTTTGTTTTGTACTAAAAATCATCGAATTTAGCAATATTTTGACCATTATCATCCTCTTTTCCTTTATGTGATTTAAACAAAATATCATCGAATTAGGCAATATTTTGCCGTTTTTCCACGTTTTTGTGAATTTTCAGTTTATTGTTATTAATTCAATAAATATACGATAAAAATTATGCAAACACATAATTGATCAGAAAATAACCTTAAATACTTCATTTTGAATCATCAATTTGTTTCTCGTTAAAATACTGAGTAAGATATTGCAAAGGGAAGAAGTTCTGTTTTTATTGCATATATCGACGTTTCAGCCAGATTAGAACGGTTATACGTGTACATCTTCTATCGGTAATATAAACCGAAAATCAGGAACATTTTAGTTAATTTTAATGAAAATACATTGATTTTTATCATTTGTATTGGAAGCAACATCTTTATACGTCTTTTCTAGGGTCTAAAAAATTCGAAACGTCGCTCTATGATTCGAAGTTAAAATCCTCAAATTTGGTATAATAATGACTTTTTTCACGTTTTCAAGTAGTTTGATATTACGTAAATATATTCATTTTTACCAATATTTCGATACTATTACATATAGAATCACGATATGTGATTTGGCATTCAAATCTCATATTTTCGCATAATATTGCATTTTAAGCAAGTTTTCTTGCATTTTTTTCGGACTAAAAATCATCGAATTCAGCAATATTTTGACGTTTATCAACCCTTTTCCATTATGTGATATAAACAAAATGTCATCGAATTAGGCAATATTTTGCTGTTTATCCACGTTTTTGTGAATTTTCAGTTTATTGCTATTAATTCATTAAATATACGATAAAAACAATGCAAACCACATAATTGATTAGAAATTAACCTTAAACACTTCATTTTCAATCAACTATTCGTTTCTCGTTAAAATACTGAGTAAGATATTGGAAAGGGGAGAAGTTCTGTTTTTATTGCATATATCGACGTTTCAGCCACATTAGAGCGGTTTTACCTGTACATCTTCCATCGGTAATATAACGGAAAATCAGGAACATTTCAGTTAATTCTAATGAAAACACTTTGATTTTTATCATTTGTATTTGAAACAACATTGTCATATGTCTTTTCTTGGATCTTAATAATACGAAACCTCGCTCTATGATTTGAAGTTAAAACCCTCAAATATGGTAATATAGTGACTTTTTTCACGATATTCATGTAGTGTGATTTTACGTATATATATTCGTTTTTACCAATATTTCGATACTACTTCATGTTTTCTCACGATATGTGATTTGGCCTTCAAATCTCAGAATTTCGCAAATTTTGCATCTTCAAGGAAGTTTTCTTGCATTTTGTTTTGTACTAAAAATCATCGAATTTAGCAATATTTTGACCTTTATCATCCTCTTTTCCTTTATGTGATTTAAACAAAATATTATCGAATTAGGCAATATTTTGCCGTTTTTCCACGTTTTTGTGAATTTTCAGTTTATTGTTATTAATTCAATAAATATACGATAAAAGTTATGCAAACACATAATTGGTCAGAAATAACCTTAAATACTTTATTTTCAATCATCTATTTGTTTCTCGTTAAAATACTGAG
This sequence comes from Procambarus clarkii, assembly GCF_040958095.1. Lineage (NCBI taxonomy): Eukaryota > Metazoa > Arthropoda > Malacostraca > Decapoda > Cambaridae > Procambarus > Procambarus clarkii. Next base: position 933,679 of record NC_091193.1, on the reverse strand, counting down.
TAAGATATTGAAAAGGGGAGAAGTTCTGTTTTTATTGCATATATCGACGTTTCAGCCGGATTAGAACGGTTTTACGTGTACATCTTCCATCTGTAATATAAACCGAAAATCAGGAACATTTTAGTTAATTTTAATGAAAATACATTGATTTTTATCATTTGTATTGGTTGCAACATCTTTATACGTCTTTTCTAGGGTCTAAAAAATACGAAACGTCGCTCTATGATTCGAAGTTAACATCCTCAAATTTGGTATAATAATGACTTTTTTCACGTTTTTCATCTAGTTTGATATTACGTAAATATATTCATTTTTACCAATATTTCGATACTATTTCATGTAGTATCACGATATGTGATTTGGCCTTCAAATCTCAGATTTTCGCATAATATTGCATATTAAGCAAGTTTTCTTGCAATTTTTTTTTTCGTACTAAAAATCATCGAATTCAGCAATATTTTGACGTTTATCAACCCCTTTTCCTTTATGTGATATTAACAAAATATCATCGAATTAGGCAATATTTTGCTGTTCATCCACGTTTTTGTAAATTTTCAGTTTATTGCTATTAATTCATTATATATACGATAAAAACAATGCAAACACATAATTGATTAGAAATTAACCTTAAACACTTCATTTTCAATCAACTATTCGTTTCTCGTTAAAATACTGAGTAAGATATTGGAAAGGGGAGAAGTTCTGTTTTTATTGCATATATCGACGTTTCAGCCACATTAGAGCGGTATTATGTGTATATCTTCCATCGGTAATATAACCGGAAAATCAGGAACATTTCAGTTAATTCTAATGAAAACACTTTGATTTTTATCATTTGTATTTGAAACAACATTGTTATATGTCTTTTCTTGGATCTAAATAATACGAAACCTCGCTCTATGATTTGAAGTTAAAACCCTCAAATATGGTAATATAGTGACTTTTTTCACGATATTCATGTAGTGTGATTTTACGTATATATATTCGTTTTTACCAATATTTCGATACTACTTCATGTTTTCTCACGATATGTGATTGGCCTTCAAATCTCAGAATTTCGCAAATTTTGCATCTTCAAGCAAGTTTTCTTGCATTTTGTTTTGTACTAAAAATCATCGAATTTAGCAATATTTTGACCATTATCATCCTCTTTTCCTTTATGTGATTTAAACAAAATATCATCGAATTAGGCAATATTTTGCCGTTTTTCCACGTTTTTGTGAATTTTCAGTTTATTGTTATTAATTCAATAAATATACGATAAAAATTATGCAAACACATAATTGGTCAGAAAATCACCTTAAATACTTCATTTTCAATCATCTATTGTTTCTCGTTAAAATACTGAGTAAGATATTGAAAAGGGGAGAAGTTCTGTTTTTATTGCATATATCGACGTTTTCAGCCGGATTATAACGGTTTTACGTGTACATCTTCCATCTGTAATATAAACCGAAAATCAGGAACATTTTAGTTAATTTTAATGAAAATACATTGATTTTATCATTTGTATTGGTTGCAACATCTTTATACGTCTTTTCTAGGGTCTAAAAAATACGAAACGTCGCTCTATGATTCGAAGTTAACATCCTCAAATTTGGTATAATAATGACTTTTTTCACGTTTTTCATCTAGTTTGATATTACGTAAATATATTCATTTTTACCAATATTTCGATACTATTTCATGTAGTATCACGATATGTGATTTGGCCTTCAAATCTCAGATTTTCGCATAATATTGCATATTAAGCAAGTTTTCTTGCAATTTTTTTTTCGTACTAAAAATCATCGAATTCAGCAATATTTTGACGTTTATCAACCCCTTTTCCTTTATGTGATATTAACAAAATATCATCGAATTAGGCAATATTTTGCTGTTCATCCACGTTTTTGTAAATTTTCAGTTTATTGCTGAAACTGAAAATTTACAAAAACGTGGATGAACAGCAAAATATTGCCTAATTCGATGATATTTTGTTTATATCACATATAGGAAAAGGGGATGATAAACGTCAAAATATTGCTGAATTCGATGATTTTTAGTACGAAACAAAATGCAAGAAAACTTGCTTAAAATGCAATATTATGCGAAAATCTGAGATATGAAAACCAAATCACATATCGTGATACTACATGAAATAGTATCGAAATATTGTAAAAATGAATATATTTACGTAATATCAAACTGCATGAAAAACGTGAAAAAAATCATTATTATACCAAATTTGAGGATTTTAACTTCGAATCATAGAGCGACGTTTCGTATTTTTTAGACCCTAGAAAAGACGTATAAAGATGTTGCTTCAATACAAATGATAAAAATCAATGTATTTTCATTAAATTAACTAAAATGTTCCTGATTTTCGGTTTATATTACCGATGGAATATGTACACGTAAAACCGTTCTAATCCGGCTGAAACGTCGATATATGCAATAAAAACAGAACTTCTCCCCTTTTCAATATCTTGCTCAGTATTTTAACGAGAAACAAATAGATGATTGAAAATTGAAGTATTTAAGGTTAATTTCTAATCAATTATGTGTTTGCATCATTTTTATCGTATATTTAATGAATTAATAGCAATAAACTGAAAATTCACAAAAACGTGGAAAAAAAGCAAAATATTGCCTAATTCGATGATATTTTGTTTATATCACATTAAGGAAAATGGGATGATAAACGTCAAAATATTGCTGAATTCGATGATTTTTAGTACCAAACAAAATGCAAGAAAACTTGCTTAAAATGCAATATTATGCAAAAATCTGAGATATGAAAGCCAAATCACATATCGCGATACTACATGAAATAGTATCGAAATATTGGTAAAAATGAATATATTTACGTAATATCAAACTACATGAAAAACGTGAAAAGAGTCATTATTATACCAAATTTGAGGATTTTAACTTCGAATCATAGAGCGACGTTTCGAATTTTTTAGACCCTAGAAAAGACGTATAAAGATGTTGCTTCCAATACAAATGCTAAAAATCAATGTGTTTTCATTAAAATTAACTAAAATGTTCCTGATTTTCGCTTTATATTACCGATGGAAGATGTACACGTAAAACCGTTCTAATCCGGCTGAAACGTCGATATATGCAATAAAAACAGAACTTCTCCCCTTTTCAATATCTTACTCAGTATTTTAAAGAGAAACAAATAAATGATTGAAAATGAAGTATTTAGGGGTTTTTCTGATCAATTATGTGTTTGCATAATTTTTATCGTATATTTATTGAATTAATAACAATAAACTGAAAATTCACAAAAACGTGGAAAAACGGCAAAATATTGCCTAATTCGATGATATTTTGTTTAAATCACATAAAGGAAAAGGGGATGCTAAAGGTCAAAATATTGCTAAATGCGATGATTTTTAGGTCAAAACGAAATGCAAGAAAACTTGCTTAAAATGCAAAATTTGCGAAATTCTGAGATTTGAAGGCCAAATCACATATCGTGAGAAAACATGAAGTAGTATCGAAATATTGGTAAAAACGAATATATATACGGAAAATAACACTACATGAATAACGTGAAAAATGTCACTATATTACCATATTTGAGGATTTTAACTTCAAATCATAGAGCGAGGTTTCGTATTATTTAGATCAAAGAAAAGACATATGACAATGTTGTTTCAAATACAAATGATAAAAATCAAAGTGTTTTCATTAGAATTAACTAAAATGTTCCTGATTTTACGTTTATATTACCGATGGAAGATGTACACGTAAAACCGCTCTAATCCGGCTGAAACGTCGATATATGCAATAAAAACAGAACTTCTCCCTTTCCAATATCTTACTCAGTATTTTAACGAGAAACAAATAGTTGATTGAAAATGAAGTGTTTAAGGTTAATTTCTAATCAATTATGTGTTTGCATCATTTTTATCGTATATTTAATGAATTAATAGCAATACACTGAAATTTCACAAAAACGTGGAAAAACCGCAAAGTATTTTTAAATATTTATAAATATTGCCTAATTCGATGATATTTTGTTTATATCACATAAAGGAAAAGGGGATGATAAACGTCAAAATATTGCTGAATTCGATGATTTTTAGTACGAAACAAAATGCAAGAAAACTTGCTTAAAATGCAATATTATGCGAAAATCTGAGATATGAAAACCAAATCACATATCGTGATACTACATGAAATAGTATCGAAATATTGGTAAAAATGAATATATTTACGTAATATCAAACTGCATGAAAAACGTGAAAAAAATCATTATTATACCAAATTTGAGGATTTTAACTTCGAATCATAGAGCGACGTTTCGTATTTTTTAGACCCTAGAAAAGACGTATAAAGATGTTGCTTCCAATACAAATGATAAAAATCAATGTATTTTCATTCAAATTAACTAAAATGTTCCTGATTTTCGGTTTATATTACCGATGGAAGATGTACACGTAAAACCGTTCTAATCCGGCTGAAACGTCGATATATGCAATAAAAACAGAACTTCTCCCCTTTTCAATATCTTACTCAGTATTTTAACGAAAAACAAATAGATGATTGAAAATGAAGTATTTAAGGTTATTTTCTGATCAATTATGTCTTTGCATAATTTTTATCGTATATTTATTGAATTAATAACAATAAACTGAAAATTCACAAAAACGTGGAAAATCGGCAAAATATTGCCTAATTCGAAGATATTTTTTTTAAATCACATAAAGGAAAGAGGATGATAAAGGTCAAAATATTGCTAAATTCGATGATTTTTAGTAGAAAACAAAATGCAAGAAAACTTGCTTAAAGATGCAAAATTTGCGAAATTCTGAGATTTGAAGGCCAAATCACATGTCGTGAGAAAACATGAAGAAGTATCGAAATATTGGTGAAAACGAATATAAACGTAAAATCACACTACATGAATAACGTGAAAAAATTCACAATATTACCATATATGAGGATTTTAACTTCAAATCATAGAGCGAGGTTTCGTATTATTTAGATCCAAGAAAAGACATATGACACTGTTGTTTCAAATACAAATGATAAAAATCAATGTGTTTTCATTAGAATTAACTAAAATGTTCCTGATTTTCCATTTATATTACTGATGGAAGATGTACACGTAAAACCGCTCTAATCCGGCTGAAACGTCGATATATGCAATAAAAACAGAACTTCTCCCTTTCCAATATCTTACTCAGTATTTTAACGAGAAACAAATTGTTGATTGAAAATGAAGTGTTTAAGGTGAATTTCTAATCAATTATGTGTTTGCATCATTTTTATCGTATATTTAATGAATTAATAATTAATAAATTAATAAATTAATAAACTGAAAATTCACAAAAACGTGGAAAAAAAGCAAAATATATCCTAATTCGATGATATTTTGTTTATATCACATAATGGAAAAGCGGTTGATAAACGTTAAAATATTGCTGAATTCGATGATTTTTAGTACGAAACAAAATGCAAGAAAACATGCTTAATATGCAATATTATGCGAAAATCTGAGATATGAAAACCAAATCACATATCGTGATACTACATGAAATAGTATCGAAATATTGGTAAAAATGAATATATTTACGTAATATCAAACTGCATGAAAAACGTGAAAAAAATCATTATTATACCAAATTTGAGGATTTTAACTTCGAATCATAGAGCGACGTTTCGTATTTTTTAGACCCTAGAAAAGACGTATAAAGATGTTGCTTCCAATACAAATGATAAAAATCAATGTATTTTCATAAAATTAACTAAAATGTTCCTGATTTTCGGTTTATATTACCGATGGAAGATGTACACGTAAAACTGTTCTAATCCGGCTGAAACGTCGATATATGCAATAAAAACAGAACTTCTCCCCTTTTCAATATCTTACTCAGTATTTTAACGAGAAACAAATAAATGATTGAAAATGAAGTATTTAAGGTTATTTTCTGATCAATTATGTCTTTGCATAATTTTTATCGTATATTTATTGAATTAATAACAATAAACTGAAAATTCACAAAAACGTGGAAAATCGGCAAAATATTGCCTAATTCGAAGATATTTTTTTAAATCACATTAAGGAAAAGAGGATGATAAAGGTCAAAATATTGCTAAATTCGATGATTTTTAGTAGAAAACAAAATGCAAGAAAACTTGCTTAAAGATGCAAAATTTGCGAAATTCTGAGATTTGAAGGCCAAATCACATGTCGTGAGAAAACATGAAGAAGTATCGATATATTGGTGAAAACGAATATATATACGTAAAATCACACTACATGAATAACGTGAAAAAAGTCACAATATTACCATATATGAGGATTTTAACTTCAAATCATAGAGCGAGGTTTCGTATTATTTAGATCCAAGAAAAGACATATGACACTGTTGTTTCAAATACAAATGATAAAAATCAATGTGTTTTCATTAGAAATAACTAAAATGTCCTGATTTTCCATTTATATTACTGATGGAAGATGTACACGTAAAACCGCTCTAATCCGGCTGAAACGTCGATATATGCAATAAAAACAGAACTTCTCCCTTTCCAATATCTTACTCAGTATTTTAACGAGAAACAAATTGTTGATTGAAAATGAAGTGTTTAAGGTTAATTTCTAATCAATTATGTGTGTGCATCATTTTTATCCTATATTTAATGAATTAATAATTAATAAATTAATAAATTAATAAACTGAAAATTCACAAAAACGTGGAAAAAAAGCAAAATATATCCTAATTCGATGATATTTGTTTATATCACATAATGGAAAAGCGGTTGATAAACGTTAAAATATTGCTGAATTCGATGATTTTTAGTACGAAACAAAATGCAAGAAAACATGCTTAATATGCAATATTATGCGAAAATCTGAGATTTGAAGGCCAAATCACATATCGTGATACTACATGAAATAGTATCGAAATATTGGTAAAAATGAATATATTTACGTAATATCAAACTACATGAAAAAGTGAAAAAAGTCATTATTATACCAAATTTGCGGATTTTAACTTCGAATCATAGAGCGACGTTTCGTATTTTTTAGACCCTAGAAAAGACGTGTAAAGATGTTGCTTCTAATACAAATGATAAAAATCAATGTGTTTTCATTAAAATTAACTAAAATGTTCCTGATTTTCGCTTTATTTACCGATGGAAGATGTAGACGTAAAACCGTTCTAATCCGGCAGAAACGTCGATATATGCAATAAAAACAGAACTCTCCCCTTTTCAATATCTTACTCAGTATTTTAAAGAGAAACAATTAGATGATTGAAAATGAAGTATTTAAGGTTATTTTCCGATCAATTATGTGTTTGCATAATTTTTATCGTATATATAATGAATTAATAACAATAAACTGAAAATTCACATAAACGTAGAAAAACGGCAAAATATTGCCTAATTCGATGATATTTTGTTTAAATCTCATAAAGGAAAAGGGGATGATAAAGGTCAAAATATTGCTAAATTCGATGATTTTTAGTACAAAACAAAATGCAAGAAAACTTGCTTAAAATGCAAAATTTGCGAAATTCTGAGATTTGAAGGCCAAATCACATATCGTGAGAAAACATGAAGTAGTATCGAATATTGGCAAAAATGAATATATACGTAAAATCACACTTCATGAATAATGAAAAAAGTCACTATATTACCATATTTGAGGATTTTAACTTCAAATCATAGAGCGAGGTAAAGTATTATTTAGATCCAAGAAAAGATATATGACAATGTTGTTTCAAATATAAATGATAAAAATCAAAGTGTTTTCATTAGAATTAACTAAAATGTTCCTGATTTTCTGTTCATATTACCGATAGAAGATGTAAACGTAAAACTGCTCTAATCCGGCTGAAACGTCGATATATGCAATAAAAACAGAACTTCTACCCTTTCCAATATCTTACTCAGTATTTTAACTAGAAACAAATAGTTGATTGAAAATGAAGTGTTTAAGGTTAATTTCTAATCATTATGTGTTTGCATCATTTTTATCGTATATTTAATGAATTAATAGCAATAAACTGAAAATTCACAAAAACGTGGAAAACAGCAAAATATGCCTAATTCGATGATATTTTGTTAATATCACATAAAGGAAAAGGGGTTGATAAACGTCAAAATATTGCTGAATTCGATGATTTTTAGTACGAAAAAAAATGCAAGAAAACTTGCTTAAAATGCAATATTTGCGAAAATGAGATTTGAATGCCAAATCACATATCGTGATACTACATGAAATAGTATCGAAATATTGGTAAAAATGAATATATTTACGTAATATCAAACTGCATGAAAAACGTGAAAAAAATCATTATTATACCAAATTTGAGGATTTTAACTTCGAATCATAGAGCGACGTTTCGTATTTTTTAGACCCTAGAAAAGACGTATAAAGATGTTGCTTCCAATACAAATGATAAAAATCAATGTATTTTCATAAAATTAACTAAAATGTTCCTGATTTTCGGTTTATATTACCGATGGAAGATGTACACGTAAAACTGTTCTAATCCGGCTGAAACGTCGATATATGCAATAAAAACAGAACTTCTCCCCTTTTCAATATCTTACTCAGTATTTTAACGAGAAACAAATAAATGATTGAAAATGAAGTATTTAAGGTTATTTTCTGATCAATTATGTCTTTGCATAATTTTTATCGTATATTTATTGAATTAATAACAATAAACTGAAAATTCACAAAAACGTGGAAAATCGGCAAAATATTGCCTAATTCGAAGATATTTTTTTTAAATCACATTAAGGAAAAGAGGATGATAAAGGTCAAAATATTGCTAAATTCGATGATTTTTAGTAGAAAACAAAATGCAAGAAAACTTGCTTAAAGATGCAAAATTTGCGAAATTCTGAGATTTGAAGGCCAAATCACATGTCGTGAGAAAACATGAAGAAGTATCGAATATTGGTGAAAACGAATATATATACGTAAAATCACACTACATGAATAACGTGAAAAAAGTCACAATATTACCATATATGAGGATTTTAACTTCAAATCATAGAGCGAGGTTTCGTATTATTTAGATCCAAGAAAAGACATATGACACTGTTGTTTCAAATACAAATGATAAAAATCAATGTGTTTTCATTAGAATAACTAAAATGTCCTGATTTTCCATTTATATTACTGATGGAAGATGTACACGTAAAACCGCTCTAATCCGGCTGAAACGTCGATATATGCAATAAAAACAGAACTTCTCCCTTTCCAATATCTTACTCAGTATTTTAACGAGAAACAAATTGTTGATTGAAATGAAGTGTTTAAGGTTAATTTCTAATCAATTATGTGTGTGCATCATTTTTATCCTATATTTAATGAATTAATAATTAATAAATTAATAAATTAATAAACTGAAAATTCACAAAAACGTGGAAAAAAAGCAAAATATATCCTAATTCGATGATATTTGTTTATATCACATAATGGAAAAGCGGTTGATAAACGTTAAAATATTGCTGAATTCGATGATTTTTAGTACGAAACAAAATGCAAGAAAACATGCTTAATATGCAATATTATGCGAAAATCTGAGATTTGAAGGCCAAATCACATATCGTGATACTACATGAAATAGTATCGAAATATTGGTAAAAATGAATATATTTACGTAATATCAAACTACATGAAAAAGGTGAAAAAAGTCATTATTATACCAAATTTGAGGATTTTAACTTCGAATCATAGAGCGACGTTTCGTATTTTTTAGACCCTAGAAAAGACGTGTAAAGATGTTGCTTCTAATACAAATGATAAAAATCAATGTGTTTTCATTAAAATTAACTAAAATGTTCCTGATTTTCGCTTTATTTTACCGATGGAAGATGTAGACGTAAAACCGTTCTAATCCGGCAGAAACGTCGATATATGCAATAAAAACAGAACTCTCCCCTTTTCAATATCTTACTCAGTATTTTAAAGAAAACAATTAGATGATTGAAAATGAAGTATTTAAGGTTATTTTCCGATCAATTATGTGTTTGCATAATTTTTATCGTATATATAATGAATTAATAACAATAAACTGAAAATTCACATAAACGTAGAAAAACGGCAAAATATTGCCTAATTCGATGATATTTTGTTTAAATCTCATAAAGGAAAAGGGATGATAAAGGTCAAAATATTGCTAAATTCGATGATTTTTAGTACAAAACAAAATGCAAGAAAACTTGCTTAAAATGCAAAATTTGCGAAATTCTGAGATTTGAAGGCCAAATCACATATCGTGAGAAAACATGAAGTAGTATCGCAATATTGGCAAAAATGAATATATATACGTAAAATCACACTTCATGAATAATGAAAAAAGTCACTATATTACCATATTTGAGGATTTTAACTTCAAATCATAGAGCGAGGTAAAGTATTATTTAGATCCAAGAAAAGATATATGACAATGTTGTTTCAAATAAATGATAAAAATCAAAGTGTTTTCATTAGAATTAACTAAAATGTTCCTGATTTTCTGTTCATATTACCGATGAAGATGTAACGTAAAACTGCTCTAATCCGGCTGAAACGTCGATATATGCAATAAAAACAGAACTTCTCCCTTTCCAATATCTTACTCAGTATTTTAACTAGAAACAAATAGTTGATTGAAAATGAAGTGTTTAAGGTTAATTTCTAATCATTATGTGTTTGCATCATTTTTATCGTATATTTAATGAATTAATAGCAATAAACTGAAAATTCACAAAAACGTGGATAAACAGCAAAATACTGCCTAATTCGATGATATTTTGTTAATTCACATAAAGGAAAAGGGGTTGATAAACGTCAAAATATTGCTGAATTCGATGATTTTTAGTACGAAAAAAATGCAAGAAAACTTGCTTAAAATGCAATATTTGCGAAAATCTGAGATTGAATGCCAAATCACATATCGTGATACTACATGAAATAGTATCGAAATATTGGTAAAAATGAATATATTTACGTAATATCAAACTACATGAAAAACGTGAAAAAAGTCATTATTATACTAAATTTGAGGATTTTAACTTCGAATCATAGAGCGACGTTTCGTTTTTTTAGACCCTAGAAAAGACGTATAAAGATGTTGCTTCCAATACAAATGATAAAAATCAATGTATTTTCATTAAAATTAACTAAAATGTTCCTGATTTTCGGTTTATATTACCGATGGAAGATGTACACGTAAAACCGTTCTAATCCGGCTGAAACGTCGATATATGCAATAAAAACAGAACTTCTCCCCTTTTCAATATCACTCAGTATTTTAAAGAGAAACAAATAGATGATTGAAAATGAAGTATTTAAGGTTATTTTCTGATCAATTATGTGTTTGCATAATTTTTATCGTATATATATTGAATTAATAACAATAAACTGAAAATTCACAAAAACGTGGAAAAACGGCAAAATATTGCCTAATTCGATGATATTTTGTTTAAATCACATAAAGGAAAAGAGGATGATAAAGGTCAAAATATTGCTAAATTCGATGATTTTTAGTACAAAACAAAATGCAAGAAAACTTGCTTAAATGCAAATTATGCAAATCTGAGATATGAAAGCCAAATCACATATCGTGATACTACATGAAATAGTATCGAAATATTGGTAAAAATGAATATATTTACGTAATATCAACTACATGAAAACGTGAAAAGTCATTATATACCAAATTTGAGGATTTTAACTTCGAATCATAGAGCGACGTTTCGATTTTTAGACCCTAGAAAAGACGTATAAAGATGTTGCTTCAATACAAATGATAAAAATCAATGTGTTTTCATTAAATTAATAAATGTTCCTGATTTTCGCTTTATATTACCGATGGAAGATGTACGTAAAACCGATCTAATCCGGCTGAAACGTCGATATATGCAATAAAAACAGAACTTCTCCCCTTTCAATATCTTACTCAGTATTTTAACGAGAAACAAATAAATGATTGAAAATGAAGTATTTAGGTTTTTCTGATCAATTATGTGTTTGCATAATTTTTATCGTATATTTATTGAATTAATAACAATAAACTGAAAATTCACAAAAACGTGGAAAAACGCAAAATATTGCCTAATTCGATGATATTTTGTTTAAATCACATAAAGGAAAAGGGGATGATAAAGGTCAAAATATTGCTAATTCGATGATTTTTAGTCAAAAAAAATGCAAGAAAACTTGCTTAAAATGCAAAATTTGCGAAATTCTGAGATTGAAGGCCAAATCACATATCGTGAGAAAACATGAAAGTATCGAAATATTGGTAAAACGAATATATATATAAAATCAACACTACATGAAAACGTGAAAAATGTCATATTTACCAAATTTGAGGATTTTAACTTCAATCATAGAGCGAGTTTCGTATTTTTAGATCAAAGAAAGACATATGAAATGTTGTTTCAAATACAAATGATAAAAATCAATGTTTTCATTAGAATTAACTAAAATGTTCCTGATTTTCGTTTATATTACCGATGGAAGATGTACACGTAAAACCGCTCTAATCCGGCTGAAACGTCGATATATGCAATAAAAACAGAACTTCTCCCTTTTCAATATCTTACTCAGTATTTTAACGAGAAACAAAAAGTTGATTGAAAATGAAGTGTTTAAGGTTAATTTCTAATCAATTATGTGTTTGCATCATTTTTATCGTATATTTAATGAATTAATAGCAATAAACTGAAAATTCACAAAAACGTGGAAAAACCGGTAAAATATTGCCTAATTCGATGATATTTTGTTTATCACATAAAGGAAAAGGGATGATAAACGTCAAAATATTGCTGAATTCGATGATTTTTAGTACGAAACAAAATGCAAGAAAACTTGCTTAAAATGCAAATTTGCGAAAATCTGAGATATGAAAACCAAATCACATATCGTGATAACATGAAATAGTATCGAAATATTGGTAAAAATGAATATATTACGTAAATCAAACTGCATGAAAAACGTGAAAAAATCATTATATACCAAATTTGAGGATTTTAACTTCGAATCATAGAGCGAGGTTTCGTATTTTTAGACCAGAAAAGACGTATAAAGATGTTGTTCAATACAAATGATAAAAATCAATGTATTTTCATTAAATTAACTAAAATGTTCCTGATTTTCGGTTTATATTACCGATGGAAGATGTACACGTAAAACCGTCTAATCCGGCTGAAACGTCGATATATGCAATAAAAACAGAACTTCTCCCTTTTCAATATCTACTCAGTATTTTAACGAGAAACAAATAGTGATTGAAAATGAAGTATTTAGGTTATTTCTATCAATTATGTGTTTGCATATTTTTATCTATATATATTGAATTAATAACAATAAACTGAAAATTCACAAAAACGTGGAAAAACGCAAAATATTGCCTAATTCGATGATATTTTGTTTAAATCACATAAAGGAAAAGAGGATGATAAAGTCAAAATATTGCTAATTCGATGATTTTTAGTACGAAAACAAAATGCAAGAAAACTTGCTTAAAATGCAATATTATGCAAAATCTGAGATATGAAAGCCAAATCACATATCGTGATACTACATGAAATAGTATCGAAATATTGGTAAAAATGAATATATTTACGTAATATCAAACTACATGAAAAACGTGAAAAAGTCATTATTATACCAAATTTGAGGATTTTAACTTCGAATCATAGAGCGACGTTTCGAATTTTTTAGACCCTAGAAAAGACGTATAAAGATGTTGCTTCCAATACAAATGCTAAAAATCAATGTGTTTTCATTAAAATTAACTAAAATGTTCCTGATTTTCACTTTATATTACCGATGGAAGATGTAGACGTAAAACCGATCTAATCCGGCTGAAACGTCGATATATGCAATAAAAACTGAACTTCTCCCCTTTTCAATATCTTACTCAGTATTTTAAAGAGAAACAAATAAATGATTGAAAATGAAGTATTTAGGTTTTTCTGATCAATTATGTGTTTGCATAATTTTTATCGTATATTTATTGAATTAATAACAATAAACTGAAAATTCACAAAAACGTGGAAAAACGGCAAAATATTGCCTAATTCGATGATATTTTGTTTAAATCACATAAAGGAAAAGGGATGCTAAAGGTCAAAATATTGCTAAATGCGATGATTTTTAGGTCAAAACAAAATGCAAGAAAACTTGCTTAAGATGCAAAATTTGCGAAATTCTGAGATTTGAAGGCCAAATCACATGTCGTGAGAAAACATGAAGAAGTATCGAAATATTGGTGAAAACGAATATATATACGTAAAATCACACTACATGAATAACGTGAAAAAAGTCACAATATTACCATATATGAGGATTTTAACTTCAAATCATAGAGCGAGGTTTCGTATTATTTAGATCCAAGAAAAGACATATGACACTGTTGTTTCAAATACAAATGATAAAAATCAATGTGTTTTCATTAGAATTAACTAAAATGTTCCTGATTTTCCATTTATATTACTGATGGAAGATGTACAGTACACGTAAACCGCTCTAATCCGGCTGAAACGTCGATATATGCAATAAAAACAGAACTTCTCCCTTTCCAATATCTTACTCAGTATTTTAACGAGAAACAAATTGTTGATTGAAAATGAAGTGTTTTAAGGTTAATTTCTAATCAATTATGTGTTTGCATCATTTTTATCGTATATTTAATGAATTAATAATTAATAAATTAATAAATTAATAAACTGAAAATTCACAAAAACGTGGAAAAAAAGCAAAATATATCCTAATTCGATGATATTTTGTTTATATCACATAATGGAAAAGCGGTTGATAAACGTTAAAATATTGCTGAATTCGATGATTTTTAGTACGAAACAAAATGCAAGAAAACATGCTTAATATGCAATATTATGCGAAAATCTGAGATATGAAAACCAAATCATATATCGTGATACTACATGAAATAGTATCGAAATATTGGTAAAAATGAATATATTTACGTAATATCAAACTGCATGAAAAACGTGAAAAAAATCATTATTATACCAAATTTGAGGATTTTAACTTCGAATCATAGAGCGACGTTTCGTATTTTTTAGACCCTAGAAAAGACGTATAAAGATGTTGCTTCCAATACAAATGATAAAAATCAATGTATTTTCATTAAAATTAACTAAAATGTTCCTGATTTTCGGTTTATATTACCGATGGAAGATGTACACGTAAAACCGTTCTAATCCGGCTGAAACGTCGATATATGCAATAAAAACAGAACTTCTCCCCTTTTCAATATCTTACTCAGTATTTTAACGAGAAACAAATAAATGATTGAAAATGAAGTATTTAAGGTTATTTTCTGATCAATTATGTCTTTGCATAATTTTTATCGTATATTTATTGAATTAATAACAATAAACTGAAAATTCACAAAAAGTGGAAAATCGGCAAAATATTGCCTAATTCGAAGATATTTTTTTTAAATCACATAAAGGAAAAGAGGATGATAAAGGTCAAAATATTGCTAAATTCGATGATTTTTAGTAGAAAACAAAATGCAAGAAAACTTGCTTAAAGATGCAAAATTTGCGAAATTCTGAGATTTGAAGGCCAAATCACATGTCGTGAGAAAACATGAAGAAGTATCGAAATATTGGTGAAAACGAATATATATACGTAAAATCACACTACATGAATAACGTGAAAAAAAGTCACAATTATTACCATATATGAGGATTTTTAACTTCAATCATAGAGCGAGGTTTCGTATTATTTAGATCCAGAGAAAAGACATATGACACTGTTGTTTTCAAATACAAATGATAAAAAATCAATGTGTTTTCATTAGAATTAACTAAATGTTTCCTGATTTTCCATTTATATTACTGATGGAAGATGTACACGTAAAACCGCTCTAATCCGGCTGAAACGTCGATATATGCAATAAAAACAGAACTTCTCCCTTTCCAATATCTTACTCAGTATTTTAACGAGAAACAAATTGTTGATTGAAAATGAAGTGTTTAAGGTTAATTTCTAATCAATTATGTGTGTGCATCATTTTTATCCTATATTTAATGAATTATAATTAATAAATTAATAAACTGAAAATTCACAAAAACGTGGAAAAAAAGCAAAATATATCCTAATTCGATGATATTTTGTTTATATCACATAAAGGAAAAGGGGATGATAAACGTCAAAATATTGCTGAATTCGATGATTTTTAGTACGAAACAAAATGCAAGAAAACTTGCTTAAAAGCAATATTATGCGAAAATCTGAGATATGAAAACCAAATCACATATCGTGATACTACATGAAATAGTATCGAAATATTGGTAAAAATGAATATATTTACGTAATATCAAACTGCATGAAAAACGTGAAAAAAATCATTATTATACCAAATTTGAGGATTTTAACTTCGAATCATAGAGCGACGTTTCGTATTTTTTAGACCCTAGAAAAGACGTATAAAGATGTTGCTTCCAATACAAATGATAAAAATCAATGTATTTTCATTAAAATTAACTAAAATGTTCCTGATTTTCGGTTTATATTACCGATGGAAGATGTACACGTAAAACCGTTCTAATCCGGCTGAAACGTCGATATATGCAATAAAAACAGAACTTCTCCCCTTTTCAATATCTTACTCAGTATTTTAACGAGAAACAAATAATGATTGAAAATGAAGTATTTAAGGTTATTTTCTGATCAATTATGTCTTTGCATAATTTTTATCGTATATTTATTGAATTAATAACAATAAACTGAAAATTCACAAAAACGTGGAAAATCGGCAAAATATTGCCTAATTCGAAGATATTTTTTTTAAATCACATAAAGGAAAAGAGGATGATAAAGGTCAAAATATTGCTAAATTCGATGATTTTTAGTAGAAAACAAAATGCAAGAAAACTTGCTTAAAGATGCAAAATTTGCGAAATCTGAGATTTGAAGGCCAAATCACATGTCGTGAGAAAACATGAAGAAGTATCGAAATATTGGTGAAAACGAATATATATACGTAAAATCACACTACATGAATAACGTGAAAAAAGTCACAATATTACCATATATGAGGATTTTAACTTCAAATCATAGAGCGAGGTTTCGTATTATTTAGATCCAAGAAAAGACATATGACACTGTTGTTTCAAATACAAATGATAAAAATCAATGTGTTTTCATTAGAATTAACTAAAATGTTCCTGATTTTCCATTTATATTACTGATGGAAGATGTACACGTAAAACCGCTCTAATCCGGCTGAAACGTCGATATATGCAATAAAAACAGAACTTCTCCCTTTCCAATATCTTACTCAGTATTTTAACGAGAAACAAATTGTTGATTGAAAATGAAGTGTTTAAGGTTAATTTCTAATCAATTATGTGTGTGCATCATTTATTATATTTAATGAATTAATAATTAATAAATTAATAAATTAATAAACTGAAAATTCACAAAAACGTGGAAAAAAAGCAAAATATATCCTAATTCGATGATATTTTGTTTATCACATAAAGGAAAAGGGGATGATAAACGTCAAAATATTGCTGAATTCGATGATTTTTAGTACGAAACAAAATGCAAGAAAACTTGCTTAAATGCAAATTTGCGAAATTCTGAGATTTGAAGGCCAAATCACATATCGTGAGAAAATATAGTAGTATCGAAATATTGGTAAAAACGAATATATACGTAAATCAACTACATGAAAACGTGAAAAAAGTCATATATTACCAATTTGAGGATTTTAACTTCAATCATAGAGCGAGTTTCGTATTTTTAGATCCAGAAAAGACATAAATGTTGTTCAATACAAATGATAAAAATCAATGTGTTTTCATTAAATTAACTAAATGTTCCTGATTTTCGGTTATATTACCGATGGAAGATGTACACGTAAAACCGCTAATCCGGCTGAAACGTCGATATATGCAATAAAAAAGAACTTCTCCCTTTCAATATCTTACTCAGTATTTTAACGAGAAACAAATCGTGATTGAAAATGAAGTGTTTAAGGTTATTTCTAATCAATTATGTGTTTGCATATTTTTATCGTATATTTAATGAATTAATAGCAATAAACTGAAAATTCACAAAAACGTGGAAAAACGCAAAATAAATATGCCTAATTCGATGATATTTTGTTTATATCACATAAAGGAAAAGGGATGATAAACGTCAAAATATTGCTGAATTCGATGATTTTTAGTACAAACAAAATGCAAGAAAACTTGCTTAAAATGCAAATTTGCGAAATCTGAGATTGAAGGCCAAATCACATATCGTGAGACATGAAATAGTATCGAAATATTGGTAAAAATGAATATATTTACGTAAAATCAACTACATGAAAACGTGAAAAAACATTATTATACCAATTTGAGGATTTTAACTTCAATCATAGAGCGAGTTTCGTATTTTTAGACCAGAAAAGACGTATAAAGATGTTGTTCAATACAAATGATAAAAATCAATGTTTTTCATTAAATTAACTAAAATGTTCCTGATTTTCGGTTTATATTACCGATGGAAGATGTACACGTAAAACCGTCTAATCCGGCTGAAACGTCGATATATGCAATAAAAACAGAACTTCTCCCTTTCAATATCTTACTCAGTATTTTAACGAGAAACAAATAGTGATTGAAAATGAAGTATTTAAGGTTATTTCTATCAATTATGTGTTTGCATAATTTTTATCTTATATATAATGAATTAATAACAATAAACTGAAAATTCACAAAAACGTGGAAAAACGCAAAATATTGCCTAATTCGATGATATTTTGTTTAATCACATAAAGGAAAAGGATGATAAAGTCAAAATATTGCTGAATTCGATGATTTTTAGTACGAAACAAAATGCAAGAAAACTTGCTTAAAATGCAATATTATGCGAAAATCTGAGATATGAAAACCAAATCACATATCGTGATACTACATGAAATAGTATCGAAATATTGGTAAAAATGAATATATTTACGTAATATCAAACTACATGAAAAACGTGAAAAGTCATTATTATACCAAATTTGAGGATTTTAACTTCGAATCATAGAGCGACGTTTCGTATTTTTTAGACCCTAGAAAAGACGTATAAAGATGTTGCTTCCAATACAAATGATAAAAATCAATGTTTTCATTAAAATTAACTAAAATGTTCCTGATTTTCTTTATTACCGATGGAAGATGTACACGTAAAACCGTCTAATCCGGCTGAAACGTCGATATATGCAATAAAAACAGACTTCTCCCCTTTTCAATATCTTACTCAGTATTTTAACGAGAAACAAATAAATGATTGAAAATGAAGTATTTAAGGTTTTTCTGATCAATTATGTGTTTGCATAATTTTTATCGTATATTTATTGAATTAATAACAATAAACTGAAAATTCACAAAAACGTGGAAAAACGGCAAAATATTGCCTAATTCGATGATATTTTTTAAATCACATAAAGGAAAAGGGATGAAAGGTCAAAATATTGCTAAATTCGATGATTTTTAGTAAAACAAAATGCAAGAAAACTTGCTTAAAGATGCAAAATTTGCGAAATTCTGAGATTTGAAGGCCAAATCACATGTCGTGAGAAAACATGAAGAAGTATCGAAATATTGGTGAAAACGAATATATATACGTAAAATCACACTACATGAATAACGTGAAAAAAGTCACAATATTACCATATATGAGGATTTTAACTTCAAATCATAGAGCGAGGTTTCGTATTATTTAGATCCAAGAAAAGACATATGACACTGTTGTTTCAAATACAAATGATAAAAATCAATGTGTTTTCATTAGAATTAACTAAAATGTTCCTGATTTTCCATTTATATTACTGATGGAAGATGTACACGTAAAACCGCTCTAATCCGGCTGAAACGTCGATATATGCAATAAAAACAGAACTTCTCCCTTTCCAATATCTTACTCAGTATTTTAACGAGAAACAAATTGTTGATTGAAAATGAAGTGTTTAAGGTTAATTTCTAATCAATTATGTGTTTGCATCATTTTTATCGTATATTTAATGAATTATAATTAATAAATAATAAATTAATAAACTGAAAATTCACAAAAACGTGGAAAAAAAGCAAAATATATCCTAATTCGATGATATTTTGTTTATATCACATAAAGGAAAAGGGTGATAAACGTCAAAATATTGCTGAATTCGATGATTTTTAGTACGAAACAAAATGCAAGAAAACTTGCTTAAATGCAATATTATGCGAAAATCTGAGATATGAAAACCAAATCACATATCGTGATACTACATGAAATAGTATCGAAATATTGGTAAAAATGAATATATTTACGTAATATCAAACTGCATGAAAAACGTGAAAAAAATCATTATTATACCAAATTTGAGGATTTTAACTTCGAATCATAGAGCGACGTTTCGTATTTTTTACACCCTAGAAAAGACGTATAAAATGTTGCTTCCAATACAAATGATAAAAATCAATGTATTTTCATTAAATTAACTAAAATGTTCCTGATTTTCAGTTTATATTACCGATGGAAGATGTACACGTAAAACCGTTCTAATCCGGCTGAAACGTCGAATAAATGCAATAAAAACAGAACTTCTCCCTTTTCAATATCTTACTCATATTTTAACGAGAAAACAAATAATGATTGAAAATGAAGTGTTTAAGGTTATTTTCTGATCAATTATGTCTTTGCATAATTTTTATCGTATATTTATTGAATTATAACAATAAACTGAAAATTCACAAAAACGTGGAAAATCGGCAAAATATTGCCTAATTCGAAGATATTTTTTTTAAATCACATAAAGGAAAAGAGGATGATAAAGGTCAAAATATTGCTAAATTCGATGATTTTTAGTAGAAAACAAATGCAAGAAAACTTGCTTAAAGTGGCAAAATTTGCGAAATTCTGAGATTTGAAGGCCAAATCACATGTCGTGAGAAAACATGAAGAAGTATCGAAATATTGGTGAAAACGAATATATATACGTAAAATCACACTACATGAATAACGTGAAAAAAGTCACAATATTACCATATATGAGGATTTTAACTTCAAATCATAGAGCGAGGTTTCGTATTATTTAGATCCAGAAAAGACATATGACACTGTTGTTTCAAATACAAATGATAAAAATCAATGTGTTTTCATTAGAATTAACTAAAATGTTCCTGATTTCCATTTATATTACTGATGGAAGATGTACACGTAAAACCGCTCTAATCCGGCTGAAACGTCGATATATGCAATAAAAACAGAACTTCTCCCTTTCCAATATCTTACTCAGTATTTTAACGAGAAACAAATTGTTGATTGAAAATGAAGTGTTTAAGGTTAATTTCTAATCAATTATGTGTGTGTATCATTTTTATCCTATATTTAATGAATTATAATTAATAAATTAATAAATTAAACTGAAAATTCACAAAAACGTGGAAAAAAGCAAAATATATCCTAATTCGATGATATTTTGTTTATATCACATAAAGGAAAAGGGATGATAAACGTCAAAATATTGCTGAATTCGATGATTTTTAGTACGAAACAAAATGCAAGAAAACTTGCTTAAAAAGCAATATTATGCGAAAATCTGAGATATGAAAACCAAATCACATATCGTGATACTACATGAAATAGTATCGAAATATTGGTAAAAATGAATATATTTACGTAATATCAAACTGCATGAAAAACGTGAAAAAAATCATTATTATACCAAATTTTAGGATTTTAACTTCGAATCGTAGAGCGACGTTTCGTATTTTTTAGACCCTAGAAAAGAGACTATAAGATGTTGCTTCCAATACAAATGATAAAAATCAATGTATTTTCATTAAAATTAACTAAAATGTTCCTGATTTTCGGTTTATATTACCGATGGAAGATGTACACGTAAAACCGTTCTAATCCGGCTGAAACGTCGATATATGCAATAAAAACAGAACTTCTCCCCTTTTCAATATCTTACTCAGTATTTTAACGAGAAACAAATAAATGATTGAAAATGAAGTATTTAAGGTTATTTTCTGATCAATTATGTCTTTGCATAATTTTTATCGTATATTTATTGAATTAATAACAATAAACTGAAAATTCACAAAAACGTGGAAAATCGGCAAAATATTGCCTAATTCGAAGATATTTTTTTTAAATCACATAAAGGAAAAGAGGATGATAAAGGTCAAAATATTGCTAAATTCGATGATTTTTAGTAGAAAACAAAATGCAAGAAAACTTGCTTAAAGATGCAAATTTGCGAAATCTGAGATTTGAAGGCCAAATCACATGTCGTGAGAAAACATGAAGAAGTATCGAAATATTGGTGAAAACGAATATATATACGTAAAATCACACTACATGAATAACGTGAAAAAAGTCACAATATTACCATATATGAGGATTTTAACTTCAAATCATAGAGCGAGGTTTCGTATTATTTAGATCCAAGAAAGACATATGACACTGTTGTTTCAAATACAAATGATAAAAATCAATGTGTTTTCATTAGAAATAACTAAAATGTTCCTGATTTTCCATTTATATTACTGATGGAAGATGTACACGTAAAACCGCTCTAATCCGGCTGGAACGTCGATATATGCAATAAAAACAGAACTACTCCCTTTCCAATATCTTACTCAGTATTTTAACGAGAAACAAATTGTTGATTGAAAATGAAGTGTTTAAGGTTAATTTCTAATCAATTATGTGTGTGCATCATTTTTATCCTATATTTAATGAATTAATAATTAATAAATTAATAAATTAATAAACTGAAAATTCCCAAAAACGTGGAAAAAAAGCAAAATATATCCTAATTCGATGATATTTTGTTTATATCACATAAAGGAAAAGGGGATGATAAACGTCAAAATATTGCTGAATTCGATGATTTTTAGTACGAAACAAAATGCAAGAAAACTTGCTTAAAGATGCAAAATTTGCGAAATTCTGAGATTTGAAGGCCAAATCACATATCGTGAGAAAATATGAAGTAGTATCGAAATATTGGTAAAAACGAATATATATACGTAAAATCACACTACATGAATAACGTGAAAAAAGTCACTATATTACCAGATTTGAGGGTTTTATCTTCAATTCATAGAGCGAGGTTTCGTATTATTTAGATCCAAGAAATGACATGACAATGTTGTTTCAAATACAAATGATAAAAATCAAAGTGTTTTCATTAGAATTAACTGAAATGTTCCTGATTTTCCGGTTATATTACCGATGGAAGATATACACGTAAAACCGCTCTAATCCGGCTGAAACGTCGATATATGCAATAAAAATAGAACTTCTTCCCTTTCCAATATCTTACTCAGTATTTTAACGAGAAACAAATCGTTGATTGAAAATGAAGTGTTTAAGGTTAATTTCTAATCAATTATGTGTTTGCATCATTTTTATCGTATATTTAATGAATTAATAGCAATAAACTGAAAATTCACAAAAACGTGGAAAAAAAGCGAAATATTGCCTAATTCGATTATATTTTGTTTATATCACATAAAGGAAATGGGGATGATAAACGTCAAAATATTGCTGAATTCGATGATTTTTAGTACGAAACAAAATGCAAGAAAACTTGCTTAAAATGCAATATTATGCAAAATCTGAGATATGAAAACCAAATCACATATCGTGATACTACATGAAATAGTATCGAAATATCGGTAAAAATGAATATATTTACGTAATATCAAACTGCATGAAAAACGTGAAAAAAGTCATTATTATACTAAATTTGAGGATTTTAACTTCGAATCATAGAGCGACGTTTCGTATTTTTTAGACCCTAGAAAAGACGTATAAAGATGTTGCTTCCAATACAAATGATAAAAATCAATGTATTTTCATTAAAATTAACTAAAATGTTCCTAATTTTCGGTTTATATTACCGATGGAAGATGTACACGTAAAACCGTTCTAATCCGGCTGAAACGTCGATATATGCAATAAAAACAGAACTTCTCCCCTTTTCAATATCTTACTCAGTATTTTAACGAGAAACAAATAGATGATTGAAAATGAAGTATTTAAGGTTATTTTCTGATCAATTATGTGTTTGCATAATTTTTATCGTATATATAATGAATTAATAACAATAAACAGAAAATTCACATAAACGTAGAAAAACGGCAAAATATTGCCTAATTCGATGATATTTTTTTTAAATCTCATAAAGGAAAAGGGGATGATAAAGGTCAAAATATTGCTAAATTCGATGATTTTTAGTACAAAACAAAATGCAAAATTTGCGAAATTCTGAGATTTGAAGGCCAAATCACATATCGTGAGAAAACATGAAGTAGTATCGAAATATTGGCAAAATGATATATATACGTAAAATCACACTACATGAATAATTTGAAAAAAGTCACTATATTACCATATTTGAGGATTTTAACTTCAAATCATAGAGCGAGGTAAAGTATTATTTAGATCCAAGAAAAGATATATGACAATGTTGTTTCAAATATAAATGATAAAAATCAAAGTGTTTTCACTAGAATTAACTAAAATGTTCCTGATTTTCTGTTCATATTACCGATAGAAGATGTACACGTAAAACTGCTCTAATCCGGCTGAAACGTCGATATATGCAATAAAAAAGAACTTCTCCCCTTTCCAATATCTTACTCAGTATTTTAACTAGAAACAAATAGTTGATTGAAAATGAAGTGTTTAAGGTTAATTTCTAATCATTATGTGTTTGCATCATTTTTATCGTATATTTAATGAATTAATAGCAATAAACTGAAAATTCACAAAAACGTGGATAAACAGCAAAATACTGCCTAATTCGATGATATTTTGTTAATATCACCTAAAGGAAAAGGGGTTGATAAACCTCAAAATATTGCTGAATTCGATGATTTTTAGTACGAAAAAAAAATGCAAGAAAACTTGCTTAAAATGCAATATTTTGCGAAAATATGAGATTTGAATGCCAAATCACATATCGTGATACTACATGAAATAGTATCGAAATATTGGTAAAAATGAATATATTTACGTAATATCAAACTACATGAAAAACGTGAAAAAAGTCATTATTATACTAAATTTGAGGATTTTAACTTCGAATCATAGAGCGACGTTTCGTTTTTTTAGACCCTAGAAAAGACGTATAAAGATGTTGCTTCTAATACAAATGATAAAAATCAATGGATTTTCATTAAAATTAACTAAAATGTTCCTGATTTTCGGTTTATATTACCGATGGAAGATGTACACGTAAAACCGTTCTAATCCGGCTGAAACGTCGATATATGCAATAAAAACAGAACTTCTCCCCTTTTCAATATCTAACTCAGTATTTTAAAGAGAAACAAATAGATGATTGAAAATGAAGTATTTAGGTTATTTTCTGATCAATTATGTGTTTGCATAATTTTTATCGTATATATATTGAATTAATAACAATAAACTGAAAATTCAAAAAAACGTGGAAAAACGGCAAAATATTGCCTAATTCGATGATATTTTGTTTAAATCACATAAAGGAAAAGAGGATGATAAAGGTCAAAATATTGCTAAATTCGATGATTTTTAGTACAAAACAAAATGCAAGAAAACTTGCTTAAAGATGCAAAATTTGCGAAATCTGAGATTTGAAGGCCAAATCACATGTCGTGAGAAAACATGAAGAAGTATCGAAATATTGTTGAAAACGAATATATATACGTAAAATCACACTACATGAATAACGTGAAAAAAGTCACAATATTACCATATATGAGGATTTTAACTTCAAATCATAGAGCGAGGTTTCGTATTATTTAGATCCAAGAAAAGACATATGACACTGTTGTTTCAAATACAAATGATAAAAATCAATGTGTTTTCATTAGAAATAACTAAAATGTTCCTGATTTTCCATTTTATTACTGATGGAAGATGTACACGTAAAACCGCTCTAATCCGGCTGAAACGTCGATATATGCAATAAAAACAGAACTTCTCCCTTTCCAATATCTTACTCAGTATTTTAACGAGAAACAAATTGTTGATTGAAAATGAAGTGTTTAAGGTTAATTTCTAATCAATTATGTGTGTGCATCATTTTTATCCTATATTTAATGAATTATTAATTAATAAATTAATAAATTAATAAACTGAAAATTCACAAAAACGTGGAAAAAAAGCAAAATATATCCTAATTCGATGATATTTTGTTTATATCACATAAAGGAAAAGGGGATGATAAACGTCAAAATATTGCTGAATTCGATGATTTTTAGTACGAAACAAAATGCAAGAAAACTTGCTTAAAGATGCAAAATTTGCGAAATTCTGAGATTTGAAGGCCAAATCACATATCGTGAGAAAATATGAAGTAGTATCGAAATATTGGTAAAATCGAATATATATACGTAAAATCACACTACATGAATAACGTGAAAAAAGTCACTATATTACCAGATTTGAGGGTTTTATCTTCAATTCATAGAGCGAGGTTTCGTATTATTTAGATCCAAGAAATGACATGACAATGTTGTTTCAAATACAAATGATAAAAATCAAAGTGTTTTCATTAGAATTAACTGAAATGTTCCTGATTTTCCGGTTATATTACCGATGGAAGATATACACGTAAAACCGCTCTAATCCGGCTGAAACGTCGATATATGCAATAAAAATAGAACTTCTTCCCTTTCCAATATCTTACTCAGTATTTTAACGAGAAACAAATCGTTGATTGAAAATGAAGTGTTTAAGGTTAATTTCTAATCAATTATGTGTTTGCATCATTTTTATCGTATATTTAATGAATTAATAGCAATAAACTGAAAATTCACAAAAACGTGGAAAAAAAGCAAAATATTGCCTAATTCGATTATATTTGTTTATATCACATAAAGGAAATGGGGATGATAAACGTCAAAATATTGCTGAATTCGATGATTTTTAGTACGAAACAAAATGCAAGAAAACTTGCTTAAAATGCAATATTATGCAAAAATCTGAGATATGAAAACCAAATCACATATCGTGATACTACATGAAATAGTATCGAAATATCGGTAAAAATGAATATATTTACGTAATATCAAACTGCATGAAAAACGTGAAAAAAGTCATTATTATACTAAATTTGAGGATTTTAACTTCGAATCATAGAGCGACGTTTCGTATTTTTTAGACCCTAGAAAAGACGTATAAAGATGTTGCTTCCAATACAAATGATAAAAATCAATGTGTTTTCATTAAAATTAACTAAAATGTTCCTGAATTTCGCTTTATATTACCGATGGAAGATGTAGACGTAAAACCGATCTAATCCGGCTGAAACGTCGATATATGCAATAAAAACTGAACTTCTCCCCTTTTCAATATCTTACTCAGTATTTTAAAGAGAAACAAATAAATGATTGAAAATGAAGTATTTAGGGGTTTTTCTGATCAATTATGTGTTTGCATAATTTTTATCGTATATTTATTGAATTAATAACAATAAACTGAAAATTCACAAAAACGTAGAAAACGTCAAAATATTGCCTAATTCGATGATATTTTGTTTAAATCACATAAAGGAAAAGGGAATGCTAAAGGTCAAAATATTGCTAAATGCGATGATTTTTAGTTCAAAACGAAATTCAAGAAAACTTGCTTAAAAATGCAAAATTTGCGAAATTCTGAGATTTGAAGGCCAAATCACATATCGTGAGAAAACATGAAGTAGTATCGAAATATTGGTAAAAACGAATATATATACGGAAAATAACACTACATGAATAACGTGAAAAATGTCACTATATTACCATATTTGAGGATTTTAACTTCAAATCATAGAGCGAGGTTTCGTATTATTTAGATCAAAGAAAAGACATATGACAATGTTGTTTCAAATACAAATGATAAAAATCAAAGTGTTTTCATTAGAATTAACTAAAATGTTCCTGATTTTACGTTTATATTACCGATGGAAGATGTACACGTAAAACCGCTCTAATCCGGCTGAAACGTCGATATATGCAATAAAAACAGAACTTCTCCCTTTCCAATATCTTACTCAGTATTTTAACGAGAAACAAATAGTTGATTGAAAATGAAGTGTTTAAGGTTAATTTCTAATCAATTATGTGTTTGCATCATTTTTATCGTATATTTAATGAATTAATAGCAATAAACTGAAAATTCACAAAAACGTGGAAAAACCGCAAAGTATTTTTAAATATTTATAAAATATTGCCTAATTCGATGATATTTTGTTTATATCACATAAAGGAAGAGGGGATGATAAACGTCAAAGTATTTCTGAATTCAATGATTTTTAGTACGAAACAAAATGCAAGAAAACTTGCTTAAAATGCAATATTATGCGAAAATCTGAGATATGAAAACCAAATCACATATCGTGGTACTACATGAAATAGTATCGAAATATTGGAAAAAATGAATATATTTACGTAATATCAAACTGCATGAAAAACGTGAAAAAAATCATTATTATACCAAATTTGAGGATTTTAACTTCGAATCATAGAGCGACGTTTCGTATTTTTTAGACCCTAGAAAAGACGTATAAAGATGTTGCTTCCAATACAAATGATAAAAATCAATGTATTTTCATTAAAATTAACTAAAATGTTCCTGATTTTCGGTTTATATTACCGATGGAAGATGTACACGTAAAACCGTTCTAATCCGGCTGAAACGTCGATATATGCAATAAAAACAGAACTTCTCCCCTTTTCAATATCTTACTCAGTATTTTAACGAGAAACAAATAGATGATTGAAAATGAAGTATTTAAGGTTATTTTCTGATCAATTATGTCTTTGCATAATTTTTATCGTATATTTATTGAATTAATAACAATAAACTGAAAATTCATAAAAACGTGGAAAATCGGCAAAATATTGCCTAATTCGAAGATATTTTTTTTAAATCACATAAAGGAAAAGAGGATGATAAAGGTCAAAATATTGCTAAATTCGATGATTTTTAGTAGAAAACAAAATGCAAGAAAACTTGCTTAAAGATGCAAAATTTGCGAAATTCTGAGATTTGAAGGCCAAATCACATGTCGTGAGAAAACATGAAGAAGTATCGAAATATTGGTGAAAACGAATATATATACGTAAAATCACACTACATGAATAACGTGAAAAAAGTCACAATATTACCATATATGAGGATTTTAACTTCAAATCATAGAGCGAGGTTTCGTATTATTTAGATCCAAGAAAAGACATATGACACTGTTGTTTCAAATACAAATGATAAAAATCAATGTGTTTTCATTAGAATTAACTAAAATGTTCCTGATTTTCCATTTATATTACTGATGGAAGATGTACACGTAAAACCGCTCTAATCCGGCTGAAACGTCGATATATGCAATAAAAACAGACCTTCTCCCTTTCCAATATCTTACTCAGTATTTTAACGAGAAACAAATTGTTGATTGAAAATGAAGTGTTTAAGGTTAATTTCTAATCAATTATGTGTTTGCATCATTTTTATCCTATATTTAATGAATTAATAATTAATAAATTAATAAACTGAAAATTCACAAAAACGTGGAAAAAAAGCAAAATATATCCTAATTCGATGATATTTTGTTTATATCACATAATGGAAAAGCGGTTGATAAACGTTAAAATATTGCTGAATTCGATGATTTTTAGTACGAAACAAAATGCAAGAAAACTTGCTTAATATGCAATATTATGCGAAAATCTGAGATATGAAAACCAAATCACATATCGTGATACTACATGAAATAGTATCGAAATATTGGTAAAAATGAATATATTTACGTAATATCAAACTGCATGAAAAACGTGAAAAAAATCATTATTATACAAAATTTGAGGATTTTAACTTCGAATCATAGAGCGACGTTTCGTATTTTTTAGACCCTAGAAAAGACGTATAAAGATGTTGCTTCCAATACAAATGATAAAAATCAATGTATTTTCATTAAAATTAACTAAAATGTTCCTGATTTTCGGTTTATATTACCGATGGAAGATGTACACGTAAAACCGTTCTAATCCGGCTGAAACGTCGATATATGCAATAAAAACAGAACTTCTCCCCTTTTCAATATCTTACTCAGTATTTTAACGAGAAACAAATAGATGATTGAAAATGAAGTATTTAAGGTTATTTTCTGATCAATTATGTCTTTGCATAATTTTTATCGTATATTTATTGAATTAATAACAATAAACTGAAAATTCATAAAAACGTGGAAAATCGGCAAAATATTGCCTAATTCGAAGATATTTTTTTTAAATCACATAAAGGAAAAGAGGATGATAAAGGTCAAAATATTGCTAAATTCGATGATTTTTAGTAGAAAACAAAATGCAAGAAAACTTGCTTAAAGATGCAAAATTTGCGAAATTCTGAGATTTGAAGGCCAAATCACATGTCGTGAGAAAACATGAAGAAGTATCGAAATATTGGTGAAAACGAATATATATACGTAAAATCACACTACATGAATAACGTGAAAAAAGTCACAATATTACCATATATGAGGATTTTAACTTCAAATCATAGAGCGAGGTTTCGTATTATTTAGATCCAAGAAAAGACATATGACACTGTTGTTTCAAATACAAATGATAAAAATCAATGTGTTTTCATTAGAATTAACTAAAATGTTCCTGATTTTCCATTTATATTACTGATGGAAGATGTACACGTAAAACCGCTCTAATCCGGCTGAAACGTCGATATATGCAATAAAAACAGACCTTCTCCCTTTCCAATATCTTACTCAGTATTTTAACGAGAAACAAATTGTTGATTGAAAATGAAGTGTTTAAGGTTAATTTCTAATCAATTATGTGTTTGCATCATTTTTATCCTATATTTAATGAATTAATAATTAATAAATTAATAAACTGAAAATTCACAAAACGTGGAAAAAAAGCAAAATATATCCTAATTCGATGATATTTTGTTTATATCACATAATGGAAAAGCGGTTGATAAACGTTAAAATATTGCTGAATTCGATGATTTTTAGTACGAAACAAAATGCAAGAAAACTTGCTTAATATGCAATATTATGCGAAAATCTGAGATATGAAAACCAAATCACATGTCGTGAGAAAACATGAAGAAGTATCGAAATATTGGTGAAAACGAATATATATACGTAAAATCACACTACATGAATAACGTGAAAAAATCACTATATTACCAGATTTGAGGGTTTTATCTTCAATTCATAGAGCGAGGTTTCATATTATTTAGATCCAAGAAATGACATGACAATGTTGTTTCAAATACAAATGATAAAAATCAAAGTGTTTTCATTAGAATTAACTGAAATGTTCCTGATTTTCCGGTTATATTACCGATGGAAGATATACACGTAAAACAGCTCTAATCCGGCTGAAACGTCGATATATGCAATAAAAATAGAACTTCTTCACTTTCCAATATCTTACTCAGTATTTTAATGAGAAACAAATCGTTGATTGAAAATGAAGTGTTTAAGGTTAATTTCTAATCAATTATGTGTTTGCATCATTTTTATCGTATATTTAATGAATTAATAGCAATAAACTGAAAATTCACAAAAACGTGGAAAAAAAGCAAAATATTGCCTAATTCGATGATATTTTGTTTATATCACATAAAGGAAAAGGGGATGATAAACGTCAAAATATTGCTGAATTCGATGATTTTTAGTACGAAACAAAATGCAAGAAAACTTGCTTAAAATGCAATATTATGCGAAAATCTGAGATATGAAAACCAAATCACATATCGTGATACTACATGAAATAGTATCGAAATATTGGTAAAAATGAATATATTTACGTAATATCAAACTGCATGAAAACGTGAAAAAAATCATTATTATACCAAATTTGAGGATTTTAACTTCGAATCATAGAGCGACGTTTCGTATTTTTTAGACCCTAGAAAAGACGTATAAAGATGTTGCTTCCAATACAAATGATAAAAATCAATGTATTTTCATTAAAATTAACTAAAATGTTCCTGATTTTCGGTTTATATTACCGATGGAAGATGTACACGTAAAACCGTTCTAATCCGGCTGAAACGTCGATATATGCAATAAAAACAGAACTTCTCCCCTTTTCAATATCTTACTCAGTATTTTAACGAGAAACAAATAGATGATTGAAAATGAAGTATTTAAGGTTATTTTCTGATCAATTATGTCTTTGCATAATTTTTATCGTATATTTATTGAATTAATAACAATAAACTGAAAATTCATAAAAACGTGGAAAATCGGCAAAATATTGCCTAATTCGAAGATATTTTTTTTAAATCACATAAAGGAAAAGAGGATGATAAAGGTCAAAATATTGCTAAATTCGATGATTTTTAGTAGAAAACAAAATGCAAGAAAACTTGCTTAAAGATGCAAAATTTGCGAAATTCTGAGATTTGAAGGCCAAATCACATGTCGTGAGAAAACATGAAGAAGTATCGAAATATTGGTGAAAACGAATATATATACGTAAAATCACACTACATGAATAACGTGAAAAAAGTCACAATATTACCATATATGAGGATTTTAACTTCAAATCATAGAGCGAGGTTTCGTATTATTTAGATCCAAGAAAAGACATATGACACTGTTGTTTCAAATACAAATGATAAAAATCAATGTGTTTTCATTAGAATTAACTAAAATGTTCCTGATTTTCCATTTATATTACTGATGGAAGATGTACACGTAAAACCGCTCTAATCCGGCTGAAACGTCGATATATGCAATAAAAACAGACCTTCTCCCTTTCCAATATCTTACTCAGTATTTTAACGAGAAACAAATTGTTGATTGAAAATGAAGTGTTTAAGGTTAATTTCTAATCAATTATGTGTTTGCATCATTTTTATCCTATATTTAATGAATTAATAATTAATAAATTAATAAACTGAAAATTCACAAAAACGTGGAAAAAAAGCAAAATATATCCTAATTCGATGATATTTTGTTTATATCACATAATGGAAAAGCGGTTGATAAACGTTAAAATATTGCTGAATTCGATGATTTTTAGTACGAAACAAAATGCAAGAAAACTTGCTTAATATGCAATATTATGCGAAAATCTGAGATATGAAAACCAAATCACATGTCGTGAGAAAACATGAAGAAGTATCGAAATATTGGTGAAAACGAATATATATACGTAAAATCACACTACATGAATAACGTGAAAAAATCACTATATTACCAGATTTGAGGGTTTTATCTTCAATTCATAGAGCGAGGTTTCATATTATTTAGATCCAAGAAATGACATGACAATGTTGTTTCAAATACAAATGATAAAAATCAAAGTGTTTTCATTAGAATTAACTGAAATGTTCCTGATTTTCCGGTTATATTACCGATGGAAGATATACACGTAAAACAGCTCTAATCCGGCTGAAACGTCGATATATGCAATAAAAATAGAACTTCTTCACTTTCCAATATCTTACTCAGTATTTTAGAAACAAATCGTTGATTGAAAATGAAGTGTTTAAGGTTAATTTCTAATCAATTATGTGTTTGCATCATTTTTATCGTATATTTAATGAATTAATAGCAATAAACTGAAAATTCACAAAAACGTGGAAAAAAAGCAAAATATTGCCTAATTCGATGATATTTTGTTTATATCACATAAAGGAAAAGGGGATGATAAACGTCAAAATATTGCTGAATTCGATGATTTTTAGTACGAAACAAAATGCAAGAAAACTTGCTTAAAATGCAATATTATGCGAAAATCTGAGATATGAAAACCAAATCACATATCGTGATACTACATGAAATAGTATCGAAATATTGGTAAAAATGAATATATTTACGTAATATCAAACTGCATGAAAAACGTGAAAAAAATCATTATTATACCAAATTTGAGGATTTTAACTTCGAATCATAGAGCGACGTTTCGTATTTTTTAGACCCTAGAAAAGACGTATAAAGATGTTGCTTCCAATACAAATGATAAAAATCAATGTATTTTCATTAAAATTAACTAAAATGTTCCTGATTTTCGGTTTATATTACCGATGGAAGATGTACACGTAAAACCGTTCTAATCCGGCTGAAACGTCGATATATGCAATAAAAACAGAACTTCTCCCCTTTTCAATATCTAACTCAGTATTTTAAAGAGAAACAAATAGATGATTGAAAATGAAGTATTTAGGTTATTTTCTGATCAATTATGTGTTTGCATAATTTTTATCGTATATATATTGAATTAATAACAATAAACTGAAAATTCAAAAAACGTGGAAAAACGGCAAAATATTGCCTAATTCGATGATATTTTTTTAAATCACATAAAGGAAAAGAGGATGATAAAGGTCAAAATATTGCTAAATTCGATGATTTTTAGTACAAAACAAAATGCAAGAAAACTTGCTTAAAGATGCAAAATTTGCGAAATCTGAGATTTGAAGGCCAAATCACATGTCGTGAGAAAACATGAAGAAGTATCGAAATATTGTTGAAAACGAATATATATACGTAAAATCACACTACATGAATAACGTGAAAAAAGTCACAATATTACCATATATGAGGATTTTAACTTCAAATCATAGAGCGAGGTTTCGTATTATTTAGATCCAAGAAAAGACATATGACACTGTTGTTTCAAATACAAATGATAAAAATCAATGTGTTTTCATTAGAAATAACTAAAATGTTCCTGATTTTCCATTTATATTACTGATGGAAGATGTGCACGTAAAACCGCTCTAATCCGGCTGAAACGTCGATATATGCAATAAAAACAGAACTTCTCCCTTTCCAATATCTTACTCAGTATTTTAACGAGAAACAAATTGTTGATTGAAAATGAAGTGTTTAAGGTTAATTTCTAATCAATTATGTGTGTGCATCATTTTTATCCTATATTTAATGAATTATTAATTAATAAATTAATAAATTAATAAACTGAAAATTCACAAAAACGTGGAAAAAAAGCAAAATATATCCTAATTCGATGATATTTTGTTTATATCACATAAAGGAAAAGGGGATGATAAACGTCAAAATATTGCTGAATTCGATGATTTTTAGTACGAAACAAAATGCAAGAAAACTTGCTTAAAGATGCAAAATTTGCGAAATTCTGAGATTTGAAGGCCAAATCACATATCGTGAGAAAATATGAAGTAGTATCGAAATATTGGTAAAATCGAATATATATACGTAAAATCACACTACATGAATAACGTGAAAAAAGTCACTATATTACCAGATTTGAGGGTTTTATCTTCAATTCATAGAGCGAGGTTTCGTATTATTTAGATCCAAGAAATGACATGACAATGTTGTTTCAAATACAAATGATAAAAATCAAAGTGTTTTCATTAGAATTAACTGAAATGTTCCTGATTTTCCGGTTATATTACCGATGGAAGATATACACGTAAAACCGCTCTAATCCGGCTGAAACGTCGATATATGCAATAAAAATAGAACTTCTTCCCTTTCCAATATCTTACTCAGTATTTTAACGAGAAACAAATCGTTGATTGAAAATGAAGTGTTTAAGGTTAATTTCTAATCAATTATGTGTTTGCATCATTTTTATCGTATATTTAATGAATTAATAGCAATAAACTGAAAATTCACAAAAACGTGGAAAAAAAGCAAAATATTGCCTAATTCGATTATATTTTGTTTATATCACATAAAGGAAATGGGGATGATAAACGTCAAAATATTGCTGAATTCGATGATTTTTAGTACGAAACAAAATGCAAGAAAACTTGCTTAAAATGCAATATTATGCAAAAATCTGAGATATGAAAACCAAATCACATATCGTGATACTACATGAAATAGTATCGAAATATCGGTAAAAATGAATATATTTACGTAATATCAAACTGCATGAAAAACGTGAAAAAAGTCATTATTATACTAAATTTGAGGATTTTAACTTCGAATCATAGAGCGACGTTTCGTATTTTTTAGACCCTAGAAAAGACGTATAAAGATGTTGCTTCCAATACAAATGATAAAAATCAATGTGTTTTCATTAAAATTAACTAAAATGTTCCTGAATTTCGCTTTATATTACCGATGGAAGATGTAGACGTAAAACCGATCTAATCCGGCTGAAACGTCGATATATGCAATAAAAACTGAACTTCTCCCCTTTTCAATATCTTACTCAGTATTTTAAAGAGAAACAAATAAATGATTGAAAATGAAGTATTTAGGGGTTTTTCTGATCAATTATGTGTTTGCATAATTTTTATCGTATATTTATTGAATTAATAACAATAAACTGAAAATTCACAAAAACGTAGAAAACGTCAAAATATTGCCTAATTCGATGATATTTTGTTTAAATCACATAAAGGAAAAGGGAATGCTAAAGGTCAAAATATTGCTAAATGCGATGATTTTTAGTTCAAAACGAAATTCAAGAAAACTTGCTTAAAATGCAAAATTTGCGAAATTCTGAGATTTGAAGGCCAAATCACATATCGTGAGAAAACATGAAGTAGTATCGAAATATTGGTAAAAACGAATATATATACGGAAAATAACACTACATGAATAACGTGAAAAATGTCACTATATTACCATATTTGAGGATTTTAACTTCAAATCATAGAGCGAGGTTTCGTATTATTTAGATCAAAGAAAAGACATATGACAATGTTGTTTCAAATACAAATGATAAAAATCAAAGTGTTTTCATTAGAATTAACTAAAATGTTCCTGATTTTACGTTTATATTACCGATGGAAGATGTACACGTAAAACCGCTCTAATCCGGCTGAAACGTCGATATATGCAATAAAAACAGAACTTCTCCCTTTCCAATATCTTACTCAGTATTTTAACGAGAAACAAATAGTTGATTGAAAATGAAGTGTTTAAGGTTAATTTCTAATCAATTATGTGTTTGCATCATTTTTATCGTATATTTAATGAATTAATAGCAATAAACTGAAAATTCACAAAAACGTGGAAAAACCGCAAAGTATTTTTAAATATTTATAAAATATTGCCTAATTCGATGATATTTTGTTTATATCACATAAAGGAAGAGGGGATGATAAACGTCAAAATATTTCTGAATTCAATGATTTTTAGTACGAAACAAAATGCAAGAAAACTTGCTTAAAATGCAATATTATGCGAAAATCTGAGATATGAAAACCAAATCACATATCGTGGTACTACATGAAATAGTATCGAAATATTGGAAAAAATGAATATATTTACGTAATATCAAACTGCATGAAAAACGTGAAAAAAATCATTATTATACCAAATTTGAGGATTTTAACTTCGAATCATAGAGCGACGTTTCGTATTTTTTAGACCCTAGAAAAGACGTATAAAGATGTTGCTTCCAATACAAATGATAAAAATCAATGTATTTTCATTAAAATTAACTAAAATGTTCCTGATTTTCGGTTTATATTACCGATGGAAGATGTACACGTAAAACCGTTCTAATCCGGCTGAAACGTCGATATATGCAATAAAAACAGAACTTCTCCCCTTTTCAATATCTTACTCAGTATTTTAACGAGAAACAAATAGATGATTGAAAATGAAGTATTTAAGGTTATTTTCTGATCAATTATGTCTTTGCATAATTTTTATCGTATATTTATTGAATTAATAACAATAAACTGAAAATTCATAAAAACGTGGAAAATCGGCAAAATATTGCCTAATTCGAAGATATTTTTTTAAATCACATAAAGGAAAAGAGGATGATAAAGGTCAAAATATTGCTAAATTCGATGATTTTTAGTAGAAAACAAAATGCAAGAAAACTTGCTTAAAGATGCAAAATTTGCGAAATTCTGAGATTTGAAGGCCAAATCACATGTCGTGAGAAAACATGAAGAAGTATCGAAATATTGGTGAAAACGAATATATATACGTAAAATCACACTACATGAATAACGTGAAAAAAGTCACAATATTACCATATATGAGGATTTTAACTTCAAATCATAGAGCGAGGTTTCGTATTATTTAGATCCAAGAAAAGACATATGACACTGTTGTTTCAAATACAAATGATAAAAATCAATGTGTTTTCATTAGAATTAACTAAAATGTTCCTGATTTTCCATTTATATTACTGATGGAAGATGTACACGTAAAACCGCTCTAATCCGGCTGAAACGTCGATATATGCAATAAAAACAGACCTTCTCCCTTTCCAATATCTTACTCAGTATTTTAACGAGAAACAAATTGTTGATTGAAAATGAAGTGTTTAAGGTTAATTTCTAATCAATTATGTGTTTGCATCATTTTTATCCTATATTTAATGAATTAATAATTAATAAATTAATAAACTGAAAATTCACAAAAACGTGGAAAAAAAGCAAAATATATCCTAATTCGATGATATTTTGTTTATATCACATAATGGAAAAGCGGTTGATAAACGTTAAAATATTGCTGAATTCGATGATTTTTAGTACGAAACAAAATGCAAGAAAACTTGCTTAATATGCAATATTATGCGAAAATCTGAGATATGAAAACCAAATCACATATCGTGATACTACATGAAATAGTATCGAAATATTGGTAAAAATGAATATATTTACGTAATATCAAACTGCATGAAAAACGTGAAAAAAATCATTATTATACAAATTTGAGGATTTTAACTTCGAATCGTAGAGCGACGTTTCGTATTTTTTAGACCCTAGAAAAGACGTATAAAGATGTTGCTTCCAATACAAATGATAAAAATCAATGTATTTTCATTAAAATTAACTAAAATGTTCCTGATTTTCGGTTTATATTACCGATGGAAGATGTACACGTAAAACCGTTCTAATCCGGCTGAAACGTCGATATATGCAATAAAAACAGAACTTCTCCCCTTTTCAATATCTTACTCAGTATTTTAACGAGAAACAAATAGATGATTGAAAATGAAGTATTTAAGGTTATTTTCTGATCAATTATGTCTTTGCATAATTTTTATCGTATATTTATTGAATTAATAACAATAAACTGAAAATTCATAAAAACGTGGAAAATCGGCAAAATATTGCCTAATTCGAAGATATTTTTTTTAAATCACATAAAGGAAAAGAGGATGATAAAGGTCAAAATATTGCTAAATTCGATGATTTTTAGTAGAAAACAAAATGCAAGAAAACTTGCTTAAAGATGCAAAATTTGCGAAATTCTGAGATTTGAAGGCCAAATCACATGTCGTGAGAAAACATGAAGAAGTATCGAAATATTGGTGAAAACGAATATATATACGTAAAATCACACTACATGAATAACGTGAAAAAAGTCACAATATTACCATATATGAGGATTTTAACTTCAAATCATAGAGCGAGGTTTCGTATTATTTAGATCCAAGAAAAGACATATGACACTGTTGTTTCAAATACAAATGATAAAAATCAATGTGTTTTCATTAGAATTAACTAAAATGTTCCTGATTTTCCATTTATATTACTGATGGAAGATGTACACGTAAAACCGCTCTAATCCGGCTGAAACGTCGATATATGCAATAAAAACAGACCTTCTCCCTTTCCAATATCTTACTCAGTATTTTAACGAGAAACAAATTGTTGATTGAAAATGAAGTGTTTAAGGTTAATTTCTAATCAATTATGTGTTTGCATCATTTTTATCCTATATTTAATGAATTAATAATTAATAAATTAATAAACTGAAAATTCACAAAAACGTGGAAAAAAAGCAAAATATATCCTAATTCGATGATATTTTGTTTATATCACATAATGGAAAAGCGGTTGATAAACGTTAAAATATTGCTGAATTCGATGATTTTTAGTACGAAACAAAATGCAAGAAAACTTGCTTAATATGCAATATTATGCGAAAATCTGAGATATGAAAACCAAATCACATGTCGTGAGAAAACATGAAGAAGTATCGAAATATTGGTGAAAACGAATATATATACGTAAAATCACACTACATGAATAACGTGAAAAAATCACTATATTACCAGATTTGAGGGTTTTATCTTCAATTCATAGAGCGAGGTTTCATATTATTTAGATCCAAGAAATGACATGACAATGTTGTTTCAAATACAAATGATAAAAATCAAAGTGTTTTCATTAGAATTAACTGAAATGTTCCTGATTTTCCGGTTATATTACCGATGGAAGATATACACGTAAAACAGCTCTAATCCGGCTGAAACGTCGATATATGCAATAAAAATAGAACTTCTTCACTTTCCAATATCTTACTCAGTATTTTAATGAGAAACAAATCGTTGATTGAAAATGAAGTGTTTAAGGTTAATTTCTAATCAATTATGTGTTTGCATCATTTTTATCGTATATTTAATGAATTAATAGCAATAAACTGAAAATTCACAAAAACGTGGAAAAAAAGCAAAATATTGCCTAATTCGATGATATTTTGTTTATATCACATAAAGGAAAAGGGGATGATAAACGTCAAAATATTGCTGAATTCGATGATTTTTAGTACGAAACAAAATGCAAGAAAACTTGCTTAAAATGCAATATTATGCGAAAATCTGAGATATGAAAACCAAATCACATATCGTGATACTACATGAAATAGTATCGAAATATTGGTAAAAATGAATATATTTACGTAATATCAAACTGCATGAAAAACGTGAAAAAAATCATTATTATACCAAATTTGAGGATTTTAACTTCGAATCATAGAGCGACGTTTCGTATTTTTTAGACCCTAGAAAAGACGTATAAAGATGTTGCTTCCAATACAAATGATAAAAATCAATGTATTTTCATTAAAATTAACTAAAATGTTCCTGATTTTCGGTTTATATTACCGATGGAAGATGTACACGTAAAACCGTTCTAATCCGGCTGAAACGTCGATATATGCAATAAAAACAGAACTTCTCCCCTTTTCAATATCTTACTCAGTATTTTAACGAGAAACAAATAATGATTGAAAATGAAGTATTTAAGGTTATTTTCTGATCAATTATGTCTTTGCATAATTTTTATCGTATATTTATTGAATTAATAACAATAAACTGAAAATTCACAAAAACGTGGAAAATCGGCAAAATATTGCCTAATTCGAAGATATTTTTTTAAATCACATAAAGGAAAAGAGGATGATAAAGGTCAAAATATTGCTAAATTCGATGATTTTTAGTAGAAAACAAAATGCAAGAAAACTTGCTTAAAGATGCAAAATTTGCGAAATCTGAGATTTGAAGGCCAAATCACATGTCGTGAGAAAACATGAAGAAGTATCGAAATATTGGTGAAAACGAATATATATACGTAAAATCACACTACATGAATAACGTGAAAAAAGTCACAATATTACCATATATGAGGATTTTAACTTCAAATCATAGAGCGAGGTTTCGTATT
The DNA here is from genome assembly GCF_040958095.1 of Procambarus clarkii. Classification (NCBI taxonomy): domain Eukaryota; kingdom Metazoa; phylum Arthropoda; class Malacostraca; order Decapoda; family Cambaridae; genus Procambarus; species Procambarus clarkii. The sequence goes on along the minus strand of NC_091193.1, from coordinate 892,350 downwards.
ATTTAGATCCAAGAAAAGACATATGACACTGTTGTTTCAAATACAAATGATAAAAATCAATGTGTTTTCATTAGAATATCTAAAATGTTCCTGATTTTCCATTTATATTACTATGGAAGATGTACACGTAAAACCGCTCTAATCCGGCTGAAACGTCGATATATGCAATAAAAACAGAACTTCTCCCTTTCCAATATCTTACTCAGTATTTTAACGAGAAACAAATTGTTGATTGAAAATGAAGTGTTTAAGGTTAATTTCTAATCAATTATGTGTGTGCATCATTTTTATCCTATATTTAATGAATTAATAATTAATAAATTAATAAATTAATAAACTGAAAATTCACAAAAACGTGGAAAAAAAGCAAAATATTGCCTAATTCGATGATATTTTGTTTATATCACATAAAGGAAAAGGGGATGATAAACGTCAAAATATTGCTGAATTCGATGATTTTTAGTACGAAACAAAATGCAAGAAAACATGCTTAATATGCAATATTATGCGAAAATCTGAGATTTGAAGGCCAAATCACATATCGTGATACTACATGAAATAGTATCTAAATATTGGTAAAAATGAATATATTTACGTAATATCAAACTACATGAAAACGTGAAAAAAGTCATTATTATACCAAATTTGAGGATTTTAACTTCGAATCATAGAGCGACGTTTCGAATTTTTTAGACCTAGAAAAGACGTATAAAGATGTTGCTTCTAATACAAATGATAAAAATCAATGTGTTTTCATTAAAATTAACTAAAATGTTCCTGATTTTCGCTTTATTTTACCGATGGAAGATGTAGACGTAAAACCGTTCTAATCCGGCAGAAACGTCGATATATGCAATAAAAACAGAACTTCTCCCCTTTTCAATATCTTACTCAGTATTTTAAAGAGAAACAATTAGATGATTGAAAATGAAGTATTTAAGGTTATTTTCTGATCAATTATGTGTTTGCATAATTTTTATCGTATATATAATGAATTAATAACAATAAACTGAAAATTCACATAAACGTAGAAAAACGGCAAAATATTGCCTAATTCGATGATATTTTGTTTAAATCTCATAAAGGAAAAGGGGATGATAAAGGTCAAAATATTGCTAAATTCGATGATTTTTAGTACAAAACAAAATGCAAGAAAACTTGCTTAAAATGCAAAATTTGCGAAATTCTGAGATTTGAAGGCCAAATCACATATCGTGAGAAACATGAAGTAGTATCGAAATATTGGCAAAAATGAATATATTACGTAAAATCACACTACATGAATAATGAAAAAAGTCACTATTTACCATATTTGAGGATTTTAACTTCAAATCATAGAGCGAGTTTCGTATTATTTATATCCAAGAAAAGATATATGACAATGTTGTTTCAAATATAAATGATAAAAATCAAAGTGTTTTCATTAGAATTAACTAAAATGTTCCTGATTTTCTGTTCATATTACCGATGAAGATGTAACGTAAAACTGCTCTAATCCGGCTGAAACGTCGATATATGCAATAAAACAGAACTTCTCCCCTTTCCAATATCTTACTCAGTATTTTAACTAAAAAAATAGTTGATTGAAAATGAAGTGTTTAAGGTTAATTTCTAATCATTATGTGTTTGCATCATTTTTATCGTATATTTAATGAATTAATAGCAATAAACTGAAAATTCACAAAAACGTGGATAAACAGCAAAATACTGCCTAATTCGATGATATTTTGTAATATCACATAAAGGAAAAGGGTTGATAAACGTCAAAATATTGCTGAATTCGATGATTTTTAGTACGAAAAAAAATGCAAGAAAACTTGCTTAAAATGCAATATTTGCGAAAATATGAGATTTGAATGCCAAATCACATATCGTGATACTACATGAAATAGTATCGAAATATTGGTAAAAATGAATATATTTACGTAATATCAAACTACATGAAAAACGTGAAAAAGTCATTATTATACCAAATTTGAGGATTTTAACTTCGAATCATAGAGCGACGTTTCGATTTTTTAGACCCTAGAAAAGACGTATAAAGATGTTGCTTCCAATACAAATGCTAAAAATCAATGTGTTTTCATTAAAATTAACTAAAATGTTCCTGATTTTCGCTTTATATTACCGATGGAAGATGTACACGTAAAACCGATCTAATCCGGCTGAAACGTCGATATATGCAATAAAAACTGAACTTCTCCCCTTTTCAATATCTTACTCAGTATTTACAATAAAACAAATAAATGATTGAAAATTAAGTATTTAGGGGTTTTTCTGATCAATTATGTGTTTGCATAATTTTTATCGTATATTTATTGAATTAATAACAATAAACTGAAAATTCACAAAAACGTGGAAAAACATCAAAATATTGCCTAATTCGATGATATTTTGTTTAAATCACATAAAGGAAAAGGGGATGCTAAAGGCAAAATATTGCTAAATGCGATGATTTTTAGTCAAAACGAAATGCAAGAAAACTTGCTTAAAATGCAAAATTTGCGAAATTCTGAGATTTGAAGGCCAAATCACATATCGTGAGAAAACATGAAGAAGTATCGAAATATTGGTTAAAACGAATATATACGGAAAATACAGTACATGAATAACGTGAAAAATGTCACTATATTACCATATTGAGGATTTTAACTTCAAATCATAGAGCGAGGTTTCGTATTATTTAGATCAAAGAAAAGACATATGACAATGTTGTTCAAATACAAATGATAAAAATCAAAGTGTTTTCATTAGAATTAACTAAAGTGTTCCTGATTTTACGTTTATATTACCGATGGAAGATGTACACGTAAAACCGCTCTAATCCGGCTGAAACGTCGATATATGCAATAAAAACAGAACTTCTCCCTTTCCAATATCTTACTCAGTATTTTAACGAGAAACAAATAGTTGATTGAAAATGAAGTGTTTAAGATTAATTTCTAATCAATTATGTGTTTGCATCATTTTTATCGTATATTTAATGAATTAATAGCAATAAACTGAAAATTCACAAAAACGTGGAAAAACCGCAAAGTATTTTTAAATATTTATAAAATATTGCCTAATTCGATGATATTTTGTTTATATCACATAAAGGAAAGGGGATGATAAACGTCAAAATATTGCTGAATTCGATGATTTTTAGTACGAAACAAAATGCAAGAAAACTTGCTTAAATGCAATATTATGCGAAAATCTGAGATATGAAAACCAAATCACATATCGTTATACTACATGAAATAGTATCGAAATATTGGTAAAAATGAATATATTTACGTAATATCAAACTGCATGAAAAACGTGAAAAAAATCATTATTATACCAAATTTGAGGATTTTAACTTCGAATCATAGAGCGACGTTTCGTATTTTTTAGACCCTAGAAAAGACGTATAAAGATGTTGCTTCCAATACAAATGATAAAAATCAATGTATTTTCATTAAAATTAACTAAAATGTTCCTGATTTTCGGTTTATATTACCGATGGAAGATGTACACGTAAAACCGTTCTAATCCGGCTGAAACGTCGATATATGCAATAAAAACAGAACTTCTCCCCTTTTCAATATCTTACTCAGTATTTTAACGAGAAACAAATAGATGATTGAAAATGAAGTATTTAAGGTTATTTTCTGATCAATTATGTCTTTGCATAATTTTTATCGTATATTTATTGAATTAATAACAATAAACTGAAAATTCACAAAAACGTGGAAAATCGGCAAAATATGCCTAATTCGAAGATATTTTTTTTAAATCACATAAAGGAAAAGAGGATGATAAAGGTCAAAATATTGCTAAATTCGATGATTTTTAGTAGAAAACAAAATGCAAGAAAACTTGCTTAAAGATGTAAAATTTGCGAAATTCTGAGATTTGAAGGCCAAATCACATGTCGTGAGAAAACATGAAGAAGTATCGAAATATTGGTGAAAACGAATATATATACGTAAAATCACACTACATAATAACGTGAAAAAAGTCACAATATTACCATATATGAGGATTTTAACTTCAAATCATAGAGCGAGGTTTCGTATTATTTAGATCCAAGAAAAGACATATGACACTGTTGTTTCAAATACAAATGATAAAAATCAATGTGTTTTCATTAGAATTAACTAAAATGTTCCTGATTTTCCATTTATATTACTGATGGAAGATGTACACGTAAAACCGCTCTAATCCGGCTGAAACGTCGATATATGCAATAAAAACAGAACTTCTCCCTTTCCAATATCTTACTCAGTATTTTAACGAGAAACAAATTGTTGATTGAAAATGAAGTATATAAGGTTAATTTCTAATCAATTATGTGTTTGCATCATTTTTATCGTATATTTAATGAATTAATAATTAATAAATTAATAAATTAATAAACTGAAAATTCACAAAAACGTGGAAAAAAAGCAAAATATATCCTAATTCGATGATATTTTGTTTATATCACATAATGGAAAAGCGGTTGATAAACGTTAAAATATTGCTGAATTCGATGATTTTTAGTACGAAACAAAATGCAAGAAAACATGCTTAATATGCAATATTATGCGAAAATCTGAGATATGAAAACCAAATCACATATCGTGATACTACATGAAATAGTATCGAAATATTGGTAAAAATGAATATATTTACGTAATATCAAACTGCATGAAAAACGTGAAAAAAATCATTATTATACCAAATTTGAGGATTTTAACTTCGAATCATAGAGCGACGTTTCGTATTTTTTAGACCCTAGAAAAGACGTATAAAGATGTTGCTTCCAATACAAATGATAAAAATCAATGTATTTTCATTAAAATTAACTAAAATGTTCCTGATTTTCGGTTTATATTACCGATGGAAGATGTACACGTAAAACCGTTCTAATCCGGCTGAAACGTCGATATATGCAATAAAAACAGAACTTCTCCCCTTTTCAATATCTTACTCAGTATTTTAACGAGAAACAAATAAATGATTGAAAATGAAGTATTTAAGGTTATTTTCTGATCAATTATGTCTTTGCATAATTTTTATCGTATATTTATTGAATTAATAACAATAAACTGAAAATTCACAAAAACGTGGAAAATCGGCAAAATATTGCCTAATTCGAAGATATTTTTTTTAAATCACATAAAGGAAAAGAGGATGATAAGGTCAAAATATTGCTAAATTCGATGATTTTTAGTAGAAAACAAAATGCAAGAAAACTTGCTTAAAGATGTAAAATTTGCGAAATTCTGAGATTTGAAGGCCAAATCACATGTCGTGAGAAAACATGAAGAAGTGTCGAAATATTGGTGAAAACGAATATATATACGTAAAATCACACTACATGAATAACGTGAAAAAAGTCACAATATTACCATATATGAGGATTTTAACTTCAAATCATAGAGCGAGGTTTCGTATTATTTAGATCCAAGAAAAGACATATGACACTGTTGTTTCAAATACAAATGATAAAAATCAATGTGTTTTCATTAGAATTAACTAAAATGTTCCTGATTTTCCATTTATATTACTGATGGAAGATGTACACGTAAAACCGCTCTAATCCGGCTGAAACGTCGATATATGCAATAAAAACAGAACTTCTCCCTTTCCAATATCTTACTCAGTATTTTAACGAGAAACAAATTGTTGATTGAAAATGAAGTGTTTAAGGTTAATTTCTAATCAATTATATGTGTGCATCATTTTTATCCTATATTTAATGAATTAATAATTAATAAATAATAAATTAATAAACTGAAAATTCACAAAAACGTGGAAAAAAAGCAAAATATATCCTAATTCGATGATATTTTGTTATATCACATAAAGGAAAAGGGGATGATAAACGTCAAAATATTGCTGAATTCGATGATTTTTAGTACGAAACAAAATGCAAGAAAACTTGCTTAAAATGCAATATTATGCGAAAATCTGAGATATGAAAACCAAACCATATCGTGATACTACATGAAATAGTATCGAAATATTGGTAAAAATGAATATATTTACGTAATATCAAACTGCATGAAAAACGTGAAAAAAATCATTATTACCAAATTTGAGGATTTTAACTTCGAATCATAGAGCGACGTTTCGTATTTTTTAGACCCTAGAAAAGATATAAAGATGTTGCTTCCAATACAAATGATAAAAATCAATGTATTTTCATTAAAATTAACTAAAATGTTCCTGATTTTCGGTTTATTTACCGATGGAAGATGTACACGTAAAACCGTTTAATCCGGCTGAAACGTCGATATATGCAATAAAAACAGAACTTCTCCCCTTTTCAATATCTTACTCAGTATTTTAACGAGAAACAAATAATGATTGAAAATGAAGTATTTAAGGTTATTTTCTGATCAATTATGTCTTTGCATAATTTTTATCGTATATTTATTGAATTAATAACAATAAACTGAAAATTCACAAAACGTGGAAAATCGGCAAAATATTGCCTAATTCGAAGATATTTTTTTAAATCACATAAAGGAAAAGAGGATGATAAAGGTCAAAATATTGCTAAATTCGATGATTTTTAGTAGAAAACAAAATGCAAGAAAACTTGCTTAAAGATGTAAAATTTGCGAAATTCTGAGATTTGAAGGCCAAATCACATGTCGTGAGAAAACATGAAGAAGTATCGAAATATTGGTGAAAACGAATATATATACGTAAAATAGCACTACATGAATAACGTGAAAAAGTCACAATATTACCATATATGAGGATTTTAACTTCAAATCATAGAGCGAGGTTTCGTATTATTTAGATCCAAGAAAAGACATGCACTGTTGTTTCAAATACAAATGATAAAAATCAATGTGTTTTCATTAGAATTAACTAAAATGTTCCTGATTTTCCATTTATATTACTGATGGAAGATGTACACGTAAAACCGCTCTAATCCGGCTGAAACGTCGATATATGCAATAAAAAACAGAACTTCTCCCTTTCCAATATCTTACTCAGTATTTTAACGAGAAACAAATTGTTGATTGAAAATGAAGTGTTTAAGGTTAATTTCTAATCAATTATGTGTGTGCATCATTTTTATCCTATATTTAATGAATTAATAATTAATAAATTAATAAATTAATAAACTGAAAATTCACAAAAACGTGGAAAAAAAGCAAATATCCTAATTCGATGATATTTTGTTTATATCACATAATGGAAAAGCGGTTGATAAACGTTAAAATATTGCTGAATTCGATGATTTTTAGTACGAAACAAAATGCAAGAAACATGCTTAATATGCAATATTATGCGAAAATCTGAGATATGAAAACCAAATCACATATCGTGATACTACATGAAATAGTATCGAAATATTGGTAAAAATGAATATATTTACGTAATATCAAACTGCATGAAAAACGTGAAAAAATCATTATTATACCAAATTTGAGGATTTTAACTTCGAATCATAGAGCGACGTTTCGTATTTTTAGACCCTAGAAAAGACGTATAAAGATGTTGCTTCCAATACAAATGATAAAAATCAATGTATTTTCATTAAAATTAACTAAAATGTTCTTGATTTTCGGTTTATATTACCGATGGAAGATGTACACGTAAAACCGTTCTAATCCGGCTGAAACGTCGATATATGCAATAAAAACAGAACTTCTCCCCTTTTCAATATCTTACTCAGTATTTTAACGAGAAACAAATAAATGATTGAAAATGAAGTATTTAAGGTTATTTTCTGATCAATTATGTCTTTGCATAATTTTTATCGTATAGTTATTGAATTAATAACAATAAACTGAAAATTCACAAAACGTGGAAAATCGGCAAAATATTGCCTAATTCGAAGATATTTTTTTTAAATCACATAAAGGAAAAGAGGATGATAAAGGTAAAAAAATATTGCTAAATTCGATGATTTTTAGTAGAAAACAAAATGCAAGAAAACTTGCTTAAAGATGCAAAATTTGCGAAATTCTGAGATTTGAAGGCCAAATCACATGTCGTGAGAAAACATGAAGTAGTATCGAAATATTGGCAAAAATGAATATATATACGTAAAATCACACTACATGAATAATTGAAAAAAGTCACTATATTACCATATTTGAGGATTTTAACTTCAAATCATAGAGCGAGGTATAGTATTATTTAGATCCAAGAAAAGATATATGACAATGTTGTTTCAATACAAATGATAAAAATCAAAGTGTTTTCATTAGAATTAACTAAAATGTTCCTGATTTTCCGTTCATATTACCGATAGAAGATGTACACGTAAAACTGCTCTAATCCGGCTGAAACGTCGATATATGCAATAAAAACAGAACTTCTCCCCTTTCCAATATCTTACTCAGTATTTTAACTAGAAGCAAATAGTTGATTGAAAATGAAGTGTTTAAGGTTAATTTCTAATCATTATGTGTTTGCATCATTTTTATCGTATATTTAATGAATTAATAGCAACAAACTGAAAATTCACAAAAACGTGGATAAACAGCAAAATACTGCCTAATTCGATGATATTTTGTTAATCACATAAAGGAAAAGGGGTTGATAAACCTCAAAATATTGCTGAATTCGATGATTTTTAGTACGAAAAAAAAATGCAAGAAAACTTGCTTAAAATGCAATATTTTGCGAAAATATGAGATTTGAATGCCAAATCACATATCGTGATACTACATGAAATAGTATCGAAATATTGGTAAAAATGAATATATTTGCGTAATATCAAACTACATGAAAAACGTGAAAAAAGTCATTATTATACTAAATTTGAGGATTTTAACTTCGAATCATAGAGCGACGTTTCGTTTTTTTAGACCCTAGAAAAGACGTATAAAGATGTTGCTTCTAATACAAATGATAAAATCAATGTATTTTCATTAAAATTAACTAAAATGTTCCTGATATTCGGTTTATATTACCGATGGAAGATGTACACGTAAAATCGATCTAATCCGGCTGAAACGTCGATATATGCAATAAAAACAGAACTTCTCCCCTTTTCAATACCTAACTCAGTATTTTCAAGAGAAACAAATGATGATTGAAAATGAAGTATTTAGGTTATTTTCTGATCAATTATGTGTTTGAATAATTTTTATCGTATATTTATTGAATTAATAACAATAAACTGAAAATTCACAAAAACGTGGAAAAACGGCAAAATATTGCCTAATTCGATGATATTTTGTTTAAATCACATAAAGGAAAAGAGGATGATAAAGGTCAAAATATTGCTAAATTCGATGATTTTTAGTACAAAACAAAATGCAAGAAAACTTGCTTAAAGATGCAAAATTTGCGAAATTCTGAGATTTGAAGGCCAAATCACATATCGTGAGAAATATGAAGTAGTATCGAAATATTGGTAAAAACGAATATATATACGTAAAATCACACTACATGAATAACGTGAAAAAAGTCACTATATTACCAGATTTGAAGGTTTTATCTTCAATTCATAGAGTGAGGTTTCGTATTATTTAGATCCAAGAAATGACATGACAATGTTGTTTCAAATACAAATGATAAAAATCAAAGTGTTTTCATTAGAATTAACTGAAATGTTCCTGATTTTCCGGTTATATTACCGATGGAAGATATACACGTAAAACCGCTCTAATCCGGCTGAAACGTCGATATATGCAATAAAAATAGAACTTCTTCCCTTTCCAATATCTTACTCAGTATTTTAACGAGAAACAAATCGTTGATTGAAAATGAAGTGTTTAAGGTTAATTTCTAATCAATTATGTGTTTGCATCATTTTTATCGTATATTTAATGAATTAATAGCAATAAACTGAAAATTCACAAAAATGGAAAAAAAGCAGAATATTGCCTAATTCGATGATATTTTGTTCATATCACATAAAGGAAAAGGGGATGATAAACGTCAAAATATTGCTGAATTCGATGATTTTTAGTACGAAACAAAATGCAAGAAAACTTGCTAAAAATGCAATATTATGCAAAATCTGAGATATGAAAGCCAAATCACATATCGTGATACTACATGAAATAGTATCGAAATATTGGTAGAAATGAATATATTTACGTAATATCAAACTACATGAAAAACGTAAAAAGTCATTATTATACCAAATTTGAGGATTTTAACTTCGAATCATAGAGCGACGTTTCGAATTTTTTAGACCCTAGAAAAGACGTATAAAGATGTTGCTTCCAATACAAATGCTAAAAATCAATGTGTTTTCATTAAAATTAACTAAAATGTTCCTGAATTTCGCTTTATATTACCGATGGAAGATGTAGACGTAAAACCGATCTAATCCGGCTGAAACGTCGATATATGCAATAAAAACAGAACTTCTCCCCTTTCCAATATCTTACTCAGTATTTTAACTAGAAACAAATAGTTGATTGAAAATGAAGTGTTTAAGGTTAATTTCTAATCATTATGTGTTTGCATCATTTTTATCGTATATTTAATGAATTAATAGCAATAAACTGAAAATTCACAAAAACGTGGATAAACAGCAAAATACTGCCTAATTCGATGATATTTTGTTAATATCACATAAAGGAAAAGGGGTTGATAAACGTCAAAATATTGCTGAATTCGATGATTTTTAGTACGAAAAAAAATGCAAGAAAACTTGCTTAAAATGCAATATTTGCGAAAATATGAGATTTGAATGCCAAATCACATATCGTGATACTACATGAAATAGTATCGAAATATTGATAAAAATGAATATATTTACGTAATATCAAACTACATGAAAAACGTGAAAAAAGTCATTATTATACTAAATTTGAGGATTTTAACTTCGAATCATAGAGCGACGTTTCGTTTTTTTAGACCCTAGAAAAGACGTATAAAGATGTTGCTTCTAATACAAATGATAAAAATCAATGTATTTTCATTAAAATTAACTAAAATGTTCCTGATTTTCGGTTTATATTACCGATGGAAGATGTACACGTAAAATCGTTCTAATCCGGCTGAAACGTCGATATATGCAATAAAACAGAACTTCTCCCCTTTTCAATATCTAACTCAGTATTTTCAAGAGAAACAAATAGATGATAGAAAATGAAGTATTTAGGTTATTTTCTGATCAATTATGTGTTTGCATAATTTTTATCGTATATTTATTGAATTAATAACAATAAACTGAAAATTCACAAAAAGTGGAAAAACGGCAAAATATTGCCTAATTCGATGATATTTTGTTTAAATCACATAAAGGAAAAGAGGATGATAAAGGTCAAAATATTGCTAAATTCGATGATATTTTGTTTAAATCCCATAAAGGAATAGGGGATGATAAAAGTCAAAATATTGCTAAATTCGATGATTTTTAGTACAAAACAAAATGCAAGAAAACTTGCTTAAAATTGCAAAATTTATGAAATTCTGAGATTTGAAGGCCAAATCACATATCGTGAGAAAACATGAAGTAGTATCGAAATATTGGTAAAAACGAATATATATACGTAAAATCACACTACATGAAAAACGTGAAAAAAGTCACTATATTACCATATTTGAGGATTTTAACTTCAAATCATAGAGCGAGGTATCGTATGATTTAGATCCAAGAAAAGACATATGACAATGTTGTTTCAAATACAAATGATAAAAATCAAAGTGTTTTCATTAGAATTAACTAAAATGTTCCTGATTTTCAGTTTATATTACCGATGGAAGATGTACACGTAAAACCGCTCTAATCCGGCTGAAACGTCGATATATGCAATAAAAACAGAACTTCTCCCCTTTCCAATATCTTACTCAGTATTTTAACGAGATACAAATAGTTGATTGAAAATGAAGTGTTTAGGGTTAATTTCTAATCAATTATGTGTTTGCATCATTTTTATCGTATATTTAATGAATTAATAGCAATAAACTGAACATTCACAAAACGTGGAAAAACAGCAAAATATTGCCTAATTTGATGATATTTTGTTTATATCACATAAAGGAAAAGCGGTTGATATACGTCAAAATATTGCTGAATTCGATGATTTTTAGTACGAAACAAAATCCAAGAAAACTTGTTTAAAATGCAATATTATGCGAAAAACTGAGATTTGAAGGCCAAATCACATATCGTGATACTACATAAAATAGTATCGAAATATTGGTAAAAATGAATATATATACGTAATATCAAACTACATGAAAAACGTGAAAAAAGTCATTATTATACCAAATTTGAGGATTTTATCTTCGAATCATAGAGCGACGTTTCGTATTTTTTAGACCCTAGAAAAGACGTATAAAGATGTTGCTTCCAGTACAAATGATAAAAATCAATGTGTTTTCATTAAAATTAACTAAAATGTTCCTGATTTTTGGTTTATATTACCGATGGGAGATGTACACGTAAAACCGTTCTAATCCGGCTGAAACGTCGATATATGCAATAAAAACAGAACTTCTCCCTTTTTCAATATCTTACTCAGTATTTTAACGAGAAACAAATAGATGATTGAAAAAGAAGTATTTAAGGTTATTTTCTGATTAATTATGTGTTTTCATAATTTTTATCGTATATATAATGAATTAATAACAATAAACTGAAAATTCACAAAAACGTGGAAAAACGGCAAAATATTACCTAATTCGATGATATTTTGTTTAAATCTCATAAAGGAATAGGGGATGATAAAGGTCAAAATATTGCTAAATTCGATGATTTTTAGTACAAAACAAAATGCAGGAAAACTTGCTTAAAAATGCAAAATTTGCGAAATTCTGAGATTTGAAGGCCAAATCACATATCGTGAGAAAACATGAAGTAGTATCGAAATATTGATAAAAACGAATATATAAACGTAAAATCACACTACATGAAAAACGTGAAAAAGTCACTATATTACCATATTTAAGGATTTTAACTTCAAATCATAGAGTGAGGTATCGTATGATTTAGATCCAAGAAAAGACATATTACAATGTTGTTTCAAATACAAATGATAAAAATCAAAGTGTTTTCATTAGAGTTAACTAAAAATTCCTGATTTTCCGTTTATATTACCGATGGAAGATGTACACGTAAAACCGCTCTAATCCGGCTGAAACGTCGATGTATGCAATAAAAACAGAACTTCTCCCCTTTCCAATATCTTAATCAATATTTTAACGAGAAACAAATAGTTGATTGAAAATGAAGTGTTTAAGGTTAATTTCTAATCAATTATGCGTTTGCATCATTTTATCGTATATTTAATGAATTAATAGCAATAAACTGAAAATTCACAAAAACGTGGAAAAACAGCAAAATATTGCCTAATTCGATGATATTTTGTTTATATCACATAAAGGAAAAGCGGTTGATAAACGTCAAAATATTGCTGAATTCGATGATTTTTAGTACAAAAAAAAATGCAAGAAAACTTGCTTAAAATTGCAAAATTTGCGAAATTCTGAGATTTGAAGGCCAAATCACATATCGTGAGAAAACATAAAGTAGTATCGAAATATTGGTAAAAACGAATATATATACGTAAAATCACACTACATGAAAAACGTGAAAAAAGTCACTATATTACCATATTTGAGGATTTTAACTTCAAAATCATAGAGCGAGGTATCGTATGATTTAGATCCAAGAAAAGACATATGACAATGTTGTTTCAAATACAAATGATAAAAATCAAAGTGTTTTCATTAGAATTAACTAAAATGTTCCTGATTTTCAGTTTATATTACCGATGGAAGATGTACACGTAAAACCGCTCTAATCCGGCTGAAACGTCGATATATGCAATAAAAACAGAACTTCTCCCCTTTCCAATATCTTACTCAGTATTTTAACGAGATACAAATAGTTGATTGAAAATGAAGTGTTTAAGGTTAATCTCTAATCAATTATGTGTTTGCATCATTTTTATCGTATATTTAATGAATTAATAGCAATAAACTGAAAATTCACAAAAACGTGGAAAAACAGCAAAATATTGCCTAATTCGATGATATTTTGTTTATATCACATAAAGGAAAAGCGGTTGATAAACGTCAAACTATTGCTGAATTCGATGATTTTTAGTACGAAACAAATCCAAGAAAACTGTTTAAATGCAATATTATGCGAAAAACTGAGATTTGAAGGCCAAATCACATATCGTGATACTATATGAAATAGTATCAAAATATTGGTAAAAATGAATATATTTACGTAATATCAAACTACATGAAAATCGTGAAAAAAGTCATTATTACATCAAATTTGAGGATTTTATCTTCGAATCATAGAGCGACGTTTCGTATTTTTTAGACCCTAGAAAAGACGTATAAAGATGTTGCTTCCAATACAATTGATAAAAATCAATGTGTTTTCATTAAAATTAACTAAAATGTTCCTGATTTTTGGTTTATATTACCGATGGGAGATGTACACGTAAAACCGTTCTAATCCGGCTGAAACGTCGATATATGCAATAAAAACAGAACTTCTCCCCTTTTTAATATCTTACTCAGTATTTTAACGAGAAACAAATAGATGATTGAAAATGAAGTATTTAAGGTTATTTTCTGATCAATTATGTGTTTGCATAATTTTTCGTATATATAATGAATTAATAACAATAAACTGAAAATTCACAAAAACGTGGAAAAACGGCAAAATATTACCTAATTCGATGATATTTTGTTTAAATCCCATAAAGGAATAGGGGATGATAAAGGTCAAAATATTGCTAAATTCGATGATTTTTAGTACAAAACAAAATGCAGGAAAACTTGCTTAAAAAATGCAAAA